>NW_007359937.1:1328353-1332314 GCF_000359705.1 Exserohilum turcica Et28A | reverse complement strand
GTATAGTCTGAAACCCAAGCTTAGTGAGCGTTGCTGTGAAGTCTCGTTGCCATAACGCTGGCGATATCCGCAGCCCATAGAGTGCCTTTTGGAGCTTGAGTATGGTACCTGGCTTCTGATATCCATGGGGCATACGCATGTACACTTCTCTATCGAGTCGGGCGTGCACGAACGCGTTAGTGACATCAAACTGCTTAACTTCAAGATTGTATTTAGCCGCAACAGCCATAAATAGACGAAAGGATCGTCCAGCTAAGGTAGCAGCGTAGGTGTCTTGAGAGGTAATATTCCGCTGCTGATCGCCTCTAACCACTAGTCGTGCCTTGCACTTGAGAAACTGGTTTTCTTGATTGAATTTGTAGGTAAATACCCACATGCAGTCTAAAATCTAATGTCCGCTTGCCTTGACTGCTTTGTATGGTACTTCTACCCACGAGTTGGTGATCTTATGGCTGTCTAGATGAGCGCGTTGGGCTTCTTTGAATAGCTCGCCCATTGGGTGCTCGTCTAGGTTTGATCTAGCTGTCGGCGGCTCAGGGAGCTGGGATTGATGGATTTTGACTCCTTTGGAGAGCAGCCGTCTAAGCTGCGCCTTGTCTATCGCGCTGCCATTGTGATCTCCAATGCTTCCGGCTTCGGTTCCGGCCATAAAAGCTGCGGCCCATGGGACTGTTTTAGACGATTGGATTTCTGGAGTAGTTTCTGCCGTTCCACTCATGAGCTGAGCCAGTAACGCCACTGGTGGTGGAGTGGCTGGCGGCGTTGGATAGTGCTCCTGAATTTTCCTTCCCATGTAGTAGCCTGGTGGATCTTCTGTTTCGTCAATCTCTTTTGTCGTATTAATGGTGTCGTCTTCATGAAACGACTCCGTCCCAGTGTCCGGGATCGGCGGTGGGAGCTCGATAGTCCTGACGTATGCTGCAATCTCTGATAGAGTGCTGTGCATGAGACTATCCATTAGGTCTTCGACTTTGCCATCAAATATTGTATTTTCGTCGAAGATCACATCTCTAGTGCTGATGACTTTAGCCAGTGATGGGATCCAGATTTAATAGATCGTCGACGCCTGATAGCCAACTAGATAGCCAATCCAGGCTTTAGGATCAAGCCTCTGGAGTCTTGATTTGCCGCGGTGAGTATCGTCAGTCATAGCAAACGCCTTGCACCCATATGCTTTAAGATAAGCTAATCTAGGCTTCTTAGGCGTTATTATCCTATTAGTCTAGGATACGTGGGTGAAGAAGACTTTATAGGGTGTCTTTTACTAGTTGACGTAGTTCAGCGTTCAATTGTATAGATATACCGCGGCTTGCGTGACTTCTAGCTAGAGTTCCTATAGTAGATTTGCGTCTAGCCGCATTGCGCGCGCCTTCTCCTTATTCACACCCCCTAAGCGTTCAGCGCCGCCGTTTTGTGCTTAAGTGTCAGGCGCTAAAGGCTTGACAGCAATACCCCTAGCTTAGAGCCAGCGCATTACTTCAGGCTTAACAGTCGCGATCTTATTATCCATTTTAACGACCTTAGGCGTGATATTGTATTAATTCTTAAGAAAAGTAAGGAAGTTAGTGAGTATTTTGATGATTAATCTAGCTGTTTGATTGTCAATAAGATAGAAATCCTATTGCAGCCGTGAGTATTTGTCTGTAATTAATAGCTGTGATAACTCCTTGTTGTAGGACTGCTTCTTATAGCTATAGAAATTAATCGTTATCCTCTTACTAGGCTTCTAATCATGTGTCTAAGGAGCGCGACTAATCTGTCGGCGGATTTTTGCTCTCCCACATGAGTTGCACTCCACTATTGTAATACCCTTAATCCTCACCCCCTTAGCTTGCTGCACTAGATGCTTAATCGCTGCCAGGCCTGAATGGCCTAGGCGCTTGTGCCAGAGTATTGCGGTTGCTTGCTGGGGTGGTTTCTTAGTCTTTAAGGTGTGTTTGTAGGTGTGGAGTGCTTGGTGATTAGGTTGGGCATAGAATCCAGGTGTATGGTCGAGCACCCACTGGCCAAAACGCTCCGAGAGCTCGCAGATAGTCGTCCTGTCGAGTCTTTTAAGTGCCGTAGGCTCTGATTTAGTGTCCCACCATATTCCTGTTTGCTGGAGTTTCTGGAAAGAGACGAGGTTGCATAGCAGATCTAGGCATATCGCTACATGATTAAGTACTAGCTTCCTAGGTCTCTGTTTGTGTATAAGGTGGAGGATTATCGTGCTATATCCCATGATCTATATCTAACTATTGCCTGCCCAGATAAGGTCTCCTTGCACTAGTGGCTGATAGTTATAGATGTTGTCTAGATTATTTATAATGTGACACGTTGAGCTAGAGTCTAGGATGAACGAGTGACGCAGTGGGTATTTAGATAAGCTTGTAGCTGCAAAGGCAGCGTTGATCTTAGATATCTGTCGTCTATTTAGTCACTAATCGTCCTCTAATGGTCTTGGAGTTTGGGATTGCTTAATATTTAGAGTCTTTGTTACCCTTAGCCGGCTTCTGGCTCTTAGGAGACTCTAAAAATCTAGATCATGATCTGATCTTAGCTCCACTAATTTTTGGATAGCGTGATTTGGTCTCCACTATTTAGGTGCGTCTTCTAGGTTTAGATAGAAGCACTGGTTAAGAGAGTATCTCATGTCACAAGCTAGACAGAGAGAAATTTTACGAGCCCCAGCGCTTTCTAGTAATAGGCTAGTGCTACTCAGTTTACTTGGCGTGGCCCCGGCGCTTCCTGGAGATCTTGATCCAAGTCTAGTGCTACTCAGTTTACCACTTGCGGCCCCGGCGCTTTCTGGTGATCGGCCAGTGCTACTTGGTTTACCACGTTTAGAATATTTTGTGCTACTCCTATTGATGGCCTGTTGGGCGTCCCTATCAGCCTAGGAGTCTTGATCAGTCACGAAGTACGATAAGTCTTCTACTACAAAGGCTGCCTTCTGGCTTTTGCAATTGATTGGATAGCTTATTATTATATAATCTCTAAAACTGCTTGTTATTTTTCTTCTAGTTATCTCTTTAAGATTTTCACTAGTTGCTTGGAATGTTGTGGCCTAGATAGGGGCAATCTTGTATACTGCAGACTGGAAGTCTGCAGATAGAGTTTTGAATTGGGTAGTCTCAGGTACATTAAGTCGCTCTGCTTCTGTTGCAGCTAGATCGTACTTACTAAGCTAGAGATCCTATGTATTCACTAATCGCGGAGGTTTTAGTGCGTTGTGATATCGCTGGCGTGCCTATTTTTGCTCATAGCCAGGCGTTACGCCTACTGCTCCTTAGAGATTCTTGATCCACTCCTTAATCAACAGATTTAGTAAGCAGCATGTGCGCTGCAGGTGCAGAGCTACTATAGATTAGATAAAGGTTATAATCTGTTAATAGTTGGTAGTTTCTGTTTTGTATGTTAAGAGCTGCAGCTTGTATCTCTCTATCTAGAGCTTGTAGATCTCAAGATCGTCCTTGTAGGCACGTTGTCCTGACAAGGATAGATTAGATAGTCTAGCTAGCATTATGCCTGCTCTAAGAGTGGAGGTTGGAGTGTACTCAGATACGTCTAGTAGTTCTGGTGGACTTGGCTCTCTAGTTGGAGTAGCTGTCGCGTCTGGATCAACCTAATCCCATGTATTGTATGCTATGCAGCGCGCTTGCAGCTGGTTGTACCACGTGCGATAGTCGTTCTCGTCGCGTAGGACGACTGTCGCGTTAATTGGAGTAGATTGGCTGCTTATCTTAGTTAGATTAGTTAATTTAGTGATTAATTAGTAAAGGCAGTGAGACTCTTAATTGTTAGACTGTTAGGGATTTTCTAATTAAGGACCTGTTTAGATCACTATAATAAAAGACTATAATAAACTTAATAGTAGAAACTAATTGTATTAATTGCTCTGCGCTCTATTGTCTATAGGGGCGCGAGGGCGCGCCCCTTATAAGAGCTATCGCTATTGCTTTTTGTATCAGGTAGGCCGCTA
>NW_007359937.1:1293026-1328333 GCF_000359705.1 Exserohilum turcica Et28A | reverse complement strand
TTAAGAGAGTATCTCATGTCACAAGCTAGACAGAGAGAAATTTTACGAGCCCCAGCGCTTTCTAGTAATAGGCTAGTGCTACTCAGTTTACTTGGCGTGGCCCCGGCGCTTCCTGGAGATCTTGATCCAAGTCTAGTGCTACTCAGTTTACCACTTGCGGCCCCGGCGCTTTCTGGTGATCGGCCAGTGCTACTTGGTTTACCACGTTTAGAATATTTTGTGCTACTCCTATTGATGGCCTGTTGGGCGTCCCTATCAGCCTAGGAGTCTTGATCAGTCACGAAGTACGATAAGTCTTCTACTACAAAGGCTGCCTTCTGGCTTTTGCAATTGATTGGATAGCTTATTATTATATAATCTCTAAAACTGCTTGTTATTTTTCTTCTAGTTATCTCTTTAAGATTTTCACTAGTTGCTTGGAATGTTGTGGCCTAGATAGGGGCAATCTTGTATACTGCAGACTGGAAGTCTGCAGATAGAGTTTTGAATTAGGTAGTCTTAGGTACATTAAGTCGCTCTGCTTCTGTTGTAGCTAGATCGTACTTACTAAGCTAGAGATCCTATGTATTCACTAATCGCGGAGGTTTCAGTGCGTTGTGATATCACTAGCGTGCCTGTTTTTGCTCATAGCCAGGCGTTACGCCTACTGCTCCTTAGAGATTCTTGATCTACTCCTTAATCAATAGATTTAGTAAGCAGCATGTGCGCTACAGGTGCGGAGCTACTGTAGATTAGATGAAGGTCACAATCTGTTGACAGTTAGTAGTTTCTGTTTTGTATGTTGAGAGCTGCAGCTTGTATCTCTCCATCTAGAGCTTGTAGATCTCAAGATCGTCCTTGTAGGCACGTTATCCTAACGAGGATAGATTAGATAGTCTAGCTGGCATTATGCCTGCTCTAAGAGTGGAGGTTAGAGTGTACTTAGATACGTCTAGTAGTTCTAGTGGACTTAGCTCTCTAGTTGGAGTAGCTGTCGCGTCTAGATTAACCTGATCCTATGTATTGTATGCTATGCAGCGCGCTTGCAGCTAGTTGTACCACGTGCGATAGTTGTTCTCGTCGCGTAGGACGACTGTCGCGTTAATTGGAGTAGATTGGCTGCTCATCTTGGTTAGATTAGTTGATTTGGTGATTGATTGGTAAAGGCAGTAAGACTCTTAATTGTTAGACTGTTAGGGATTTTCTAATTAAGGACCTGTTTGGATTACTATAATAAAAGACTGTGATAAACTTGATGGTAGAAACTAATTGTATTGATTGCTCTGCGCTCTGTTGTCTGTAGGGGCGCGAGGGCGCGCCTCTTATGAGAGCTATCGCTATTGCTTTTTGTATCAGGTAGGCCGCTAAGTATCAGCCTCGCCTAGGGTTAGGTCTTGGCGATCAGCCCTGATTGGTTGGGATCACAGAATCCTGGTGCTCGAGTCCGCACCCGGATTCTGCCACTTATCTGACATAAGGGGCTGTCTAATTAGTCTACCTACTACTATGTAGTTATCCTTTAACTATAGCTCCTTATACTAATATATATACCTATACCTTAGTAATCGCGTTAAAATTACCTCTTATTAGCAAGAATACCTCACAAGTCTCTGCGCTAACTAGCGTTTATCCTCGTACTATAGATCGTATCTATAGTAGAGCTATTGCTGCAGGCTTTAAGCCAAACAACCTTCCTATTAAGATCCTTCTACACCACGTTTAGGATGCTCTAAAGCCTAGTAGGCCTGCTAAGCAGGCAGAGGTGAAGGAGCAGATATTGCAACAAGTACAACACGATAGATATGGACAAGAGAAGAGCTGTGCTGACCTTGCTGGTGGGCTCAGTCTCCAAGGAGTCGAAATCTCTGCCTCTACTGTCTGGAGGGTGTTGAGAGCAGCAGGATACAGGAAGACTAAGCTAACGAGGAAGCCTAGGTTGACACAGGAGATGAGGAGTGCTTGTCTTAAGTGGGCATTAGAGCATAAGGACTAGACGTTAGAGGACTAGAAGAATGTTATCTAGACAGACGAGACGTTAGTGGTGATCAACTACCAACGTGGGGGCTATAGAGTCTGGAGAAAGGCAGACAAGAGGGTAGTTAAGAGCTGCATCCGTGAGAGGTGGAAGGGATACTCTAAGTTTATGTTCTAGGGCTGCTTCTTGTATAATAAGAAAGGTCTATGCTATATCTACTAGCTAGAGACGAAGGCAGAGAGAGAGGATGCTGCTCGTTAGATTGAGCAGCTAAACGCTGAGCTTGAGCCTCTACAGCGAGAGGAATGGGAGCTGTTAGAGTCTATAAGAAGGACAGGGCTACGCAATAAGCGTGGCAGGAAGCCTTAATAGAGATGGATAGAGAAGACAGGTAAGCTAGTGCGTAAGTCTAGAGGTGGTATAGACTAGTAGAGATATTAGGCCTACGTTCTAATTCTAAAGCTAATTCCTTTTGCTAAAGAGTGCCTCTAAGATAGACCTTGGACTGTCGTAATAGAGGATAAGGCACCTAGCTACGCCCACTACTATTAGGGTGTGATCTATCGCCTGTACGACGTTAAGAGACTACTTTAGTGTGGAAACTCGCTAGACTATAACTGCATTAAGCTATGCTAGTTCTATATAAAAAGAGAGACTACAAAGAAAGGAGCTCTGCAGTTAGAGTCTAGTAGAACTGCTAGAGAGATCTCTTACAACTTAAGATCTAAGCTTAGATTAAGCGAATTCTTATATATATTTAAAAGATAATTAAGCTACAAGGTGGTAATAAGTACATAGAGGGGAGAGATAAGCCTTAGCTAAGGCGGCCGCACTTTGGTTAGATTATTCTTGGCAGACAATACTTTTGAAAGGCACCTCCGTATGTGTGTGACTTATACATGTATGTGTGTGTGTGTGTGTGTTGTGATCACTAGCGTTTTATCATCCCATCATCTCCTCATTGTCTCGCCGTTTTTCTTTTCTATTGTTTTTTTCGGGGTAAGTATGTCACGCGTTTGTGTATTGTGTACGTACATTGGTGCCAAGTTAAGAATAATAGTTGGCGCTTTAGGGTAACAGGTCATGCGAATCATAGTATTAACTTTTTTCTTTCTTTTTTTTTGTACCTCGTGCTGTGGCTGCGCCGTGCATATGTATGTATGTATGTATGTTGTACACGAATACTTTCATGTTAATGTATGTATGTACGTTGCAAAGCAAAAATAAAAAACGACAGGCGTGTTCCTTGTTCCCCACGCCAACCCCCAACCCCCAACCCTTTTTTTCTTTTTTACAACAACAGCCCATGGTGATTTTAATTAATTGCGGCGTGTAGAAAGAATAAAATAAAAAAACTATCCGCGCCGCGCCACGCCACGCCAATTCAGTTAACAAACGTTAAAATATCTTTTGAGAGAAAATTAAAAATTAAAAAACACCCTGCATAAAATATATGACAGGCAAGTGTTCAGAGCATATATGTGATGGGGAAAAAAAAATAACGTGATAGATAAGCGAGTCGGTCAGACAAGCGAGTCGGTCACCTCACTAACTTTGCGCACTTCTATAAACGTATAGCTCCACTATATTATATTAGTTTTGGTAGATATTAACGCAATAGATTAATTACTATCTAGACTATCTTTCTTGCATGTACGTGAGTTATGGCCAGTCTCTCTGCACCTACTACAGCGCGCTAGAGCCTGGCGGCTGACACCTGATCGCTCTCCTCCCTGACGCTTTTCATGAGCAATCTACTAATCAGCCTCGCGCTAAGCGAGTAGATCCTCTCTAGCTCCCTTTGTTAGCACTCCTTGCTTCTGTATCCGCTTCCTTTTACGCTACCTACGCTTTGTTGCTACCTTATTAGCCTTCTTAAGGCTAGTAATCTAATCGCGCATTAGCTTAGCTAAGAGTATTATAACCTTAGCCCCCTTCTTAAGCTAGTTAATTACTGCAATAATTAATGCTAGCGAAGAGCTCTTATGCCGCCAAACCTAATCACGTATTAGCGTTAATTAAGCTTCAAACTTGCGTGCGTTACTTAGGGTACAAGCCTGCTAGAGAGCCTCTACAACAGTAGCTACTAGAGTAGTAGGCGTGCGCAGCTTTATGTCTAGCTTTAATAGAACAGCGTCTAGCTAGAGAGGAACAAGGCCTGCGCCTTAAAAGGCTAAGCAGATATTAGCTAGCGTGAAGGATTAATTAAACGCTATCTTAAACGCTAGTAGAAACTTAAGCTTAGTAATATAGTTAATGTAGTTGCGTATTAGGCTCTCTACCTTACGGCTATACGCGCGCTTTAACGGCGAGAAGTAGCTAACGTTAAGAGGTTAAAGTAGGTAAGAGGAATATAGTAGCATATAGAGCGTGTAGATATTATTCTTCTTATATGTAACGGGTCGAGTCCTATTAGACTGCGCACGCAACTACAACGCGCCCACCGCGCCAAAAAGGCTGGCACAAGATATCAGAGCTGCTGATATCGTTGCGTAGTTGATACATAAGATAGCCACCGCTATCTGTACTGTAGCGGGCTACCTAGCCCGTTACATTATAAAGCTCTTAAAACTTAAGAGACTAGTAGCTCTTATAGCTATTAAGAATAAGCAGACAACGTATGCTAACAACGCAAGTTTTTATATAAGCATTAAAGTGCTTTAGCTAGATAATACCTAGCTTATTTATCTAGCTATTGTTGCTAACTACAATCGCCTAGTTGCGTAGGATCTCTGCTTCTTTGTACTAGGCGGATAGATGATATTTGCTAGCAAAGATAAGGAATAGTAGAACTGCCTAGCTAGCTGCGTTAATTGCTGCGATTAGCGTCACCTGTAAAGGGCTACGCCAGAGAGGCATGACCTACAGGTCACATGGCAGTGAATCACATGACTTTAGTCACGTGACTAAATGACGTGGTTAGTTACGTACGAACAAGCTTAAGTAAGGAGGAAAACTAAAGGTCTGAGCGTTCGTACGAGTAACAACTATAAAAGGAGGGCCCTCTAGATAGTTCTTTTCTGTATCTTTCTTCTTCTGTACAATAGGTGAATGCATACTCGTTAGTTAGGCCTCTCTCGCCCATAACATCACCTACCCACGATTGCCTAGCTTAACTACCTTTAGCTAGCCTCTTCTCTCTAACGCTGTTACAACTAGCTAAGTCGCGATCTTGCCTATTATAAAGCTAGCTTTGTTAAAGTTATAGACGTCCTTATTATAGATGCTATACTTAGCCTTTGTCTGCTCTATAAGCTTAAACTAGCTCTTAATTAGGACTAGATCTTTACATAGAGCTCTCTGCCTATTATACGCTTAATTAAAACGCGTTGTAAGACTATCTGTACGCTTAATAAAGTTAGCTAGCTACTTCTACCTAACCTAGCTAGCGCCGCGCACAGCTAGCAGCTTATTAGCTATATCGCGTATAGCGGCGTACGTGGGCGCAAATCCACGTGAGTTAAGATTAAGTATATAACTAACTATTACCTCCTCTTCTAGCTTAGTAAGCTTCTTTAAGTTAGGCTAGCAATCGCGTTGCGCGCGCTTCCTAGCGCGTTAGTTAATTAGTGTTAATTTTAGAATATTAAAGGCTATAGCAGCGCGTTAGGTACTTTAGATTTAGTTTCTATCTAAAGAAAAGAGAGCAAGCTAAATATCTGCCTCGTGAGAGATTAACTAAGAAGCGTGGCTTAGAGGCATTGTACGCAAAGGTGTGGTGGGTGATCAAAGTTGGTAGGGTGACCGACTCGCTTGTCTGACCGACTCGCTTATCCGTCACGTTACTAGAAGCGTAACACACTTCGACCACACACAGAGCACCATCAAAAAAAGAGAGAAGAATCAAGTTGAACCATAACACACATACAACTATATTCTTTTATGAATTTTTGCCAGTAGATCATGCCAAATCATAGCCCGCAAAAAAAAAGAGTTTACCCATACGAGGAAAGCCTATATTTACGTGCCTACAAGAAAATATGAAAAAAGGGGGGATATGTAAAACAGAAGTAGTAGTAGAAGTAGAAGAGAAAATGCAAGACAAAACCGGACCAAGTAGACCGAGTAAGAGTAAGGACATGTAGATATATAAAAGACTAGATTATTTTTCTTCAGAGGGCTTCCTTGCCTACTAGACCCGGTATCATCATTATCAATTCCTTCACCGCCCGACAACGGGTTTCAGCCCGAGGCCCACAGAGTGGTTTGATTGAGGTAGAGGTCGCAGGCGTGGGGGTGTTGCCTGCAGTAAGCGGGCATGAGGGCAGTGGCCTGGACACCGTTTGCGACAAGGTACTCCCTGAAGTTGAGGATGCGCTGAGTCATTTCCGTGGTGCGCTTGTGGCCGTCCTTGTCGCGGTTGCCGGACCAGACGAGCTCGGCGAGGGCGGCGGCGCGCGGCCACATTTTCTGGCTGATGACGACCGAGTCGACTTGCTCGGACCAGAGAGGAGCGATGGCACCCTCGACGAGGCTCTTCTGCGTGTCCGTCAGGTTGAGGGTAAAGTCAAAGTCGTAGATGCGCTGCCATGTCTTGTAAGGAGCGCACCAGTCACCGCCGCCGGCTCCCCAGTTGAAGTTTGGCGTGGTCGTGTCAGGGTTCTTCATGACGTTGTAGCGCGGGTCGTTGCCGACCCAGCCACCGTTGCCGCAGTCGAGGTAGATGAAGTCGGAGCTCGACACAATGACGCGGTAGCCCTGGCTGGTGAGGTTGGAAATGTGGTTCAGACCGTCGTTCCATGCTTGCAGGACAATGTCCTTGGGCACATTGCCAGTGGCGGCCACATCTGCCGAGAGCTTGACGTCTTCCCACATGACGAACGTCTTGTTGACCTGAGCGCGGAACGTGGGAATGGCGCGGTCGACCCACACTTGGTACAGGTCGCCCATGGTTTTTCCACTGTCAAAGAACTCGCGGGCCTTGGCAGAGAAGTTGTTGCAGTTTCGGAAGAGCTCGTCACCGCCAATGTGGAACCAGTCGCCGGGGAAGATGGTAGCCAGTTCCTTGTAGACCTTGGCTGTGACTTCGTAAGTCTTGTTGTTAAGAATGTCGAGCTGGCCCGGGTTGGGTTCCACGGCCGTGTGCTTTGGCCAGTCGTCATTGGCCCACCAACTGTTCTGGCAAGTTAGAATGGACTCATCGACCTGGGCCCAGCCAG
Organism: Exserohilum turcica Et28A; assembly: GCF_000359705.1. NCBI lineage: Eukaryota > Fungi > Ascomycota > Dothideomycetes > Pleosporales > Pleosporaceae > Exserohilum > Exserohilum turcicum. The sequence goes on along the minus strand of NW_007359937.1, from coordinate 1,321,220 downwards.
AGCTGGCGTGGCCGGGCATGTCGACTTCTGGGATAATGCGCACACCGCGAGCGGCGGCGTACTTGACACTCCCACTCCCGGCGTAGCGTCGTGCAGCCGGCGATCTGTGTTGTGGGTGGAGCCCCCAAGGGTCATGGTTAAGTAAACGAACTAGCATGGTCCGTCCATCCCCCCCCCCCAGCTGCGCGTGAATGCACGCAGACATTGAAATACCGCCCCGACCTCTGCTCAAGGTTCGACCACCTTGCCACATTCCTTCTTTTTGCTCATTGCTCGACAAAGAGCCCCAACGCCTCCCACCCCCTCTCCTTTGTGTGTGTGCGCGCGTGTATACACAATAGCAAAGATGCGCGACTACGCACTGGCAACGGTCCTTACCGCATCCGCCTTGTTCGCTGGACAGGGCGAGGCAGTGGCCGTAAACCCTCTTCCCAAGCCCGTCAACATCACCTGGGGCTCCTCGGGATGCTTCACCGTCGGATCCCTTACGCTCGACGGCACAAACAACAAAATCGTCTCCAACGCCTTCAACCGCATGGTCAAGACAGCCACGAACCTGAAATGGACCCCAGCTGCTGTCGAGGCCCCCCCGGCCCAGTTCGAACCTTTCCCCAGCTCCAGCTCCAAGCGCAGGAGGGCCAAGGGGCAGTATTCCGTCGACGTTCCCTCTGCTGGTAACTGCACCGGCTCTATAAAGTCGGTCAAGGTCGATGTGGCCGATGCACACGCCCAGCTGCTGCACGGTGTCGACGAGTCCTACAAGCTCGAGCTCGCTGCTGGATCGGATACCGTCAAAATCACCGCAAAGACCGTCTACGGCGCTCTCCATGCATTCACCACAATGCAGCAAATGATCATCAACGATGGTTCCGGCAAGCTGATCATCGAACAGCCCGTCTCTGTCGACGACGCCCCGCTCTACCCCGTCCGCGGTATCATGATTGATAGCGGCCGCAACTTCATCTCCAAGGCCAAGATCCTCGAGCAGATTGACGGCATGGCCCTTTCCAAGCTCAATGTCCTTCACTGGCACATGGTCGACTCGCAATCCTGGGCCGTCGAAATCAATGCTTACCCTGAAATGACAAAGGACGCCTACTCGGCCAACGAGGTCTACTCGCAGGCCACCCTCAAGGAGATCGTGTTCCCCCTGGAGGCGCGGCGGCCAGTCAAGTGGTCAGCCTTGTTGCATGCCAAAGCCTCTCTCCGCTGCAACCCACACTGGCGATAGGGCGCGCCTGGCCCAGCGCCAGCGGACCGCGTGCCTTGTGGTGGTGGTGGCTGCTGCCGTGGTGCTGTAACCCTACCCTTGCTCTTAACGTCGGCTGGCCGTGGTGCGTACATGGTTTTGAGCCGCAGCACTGCTTTCGCTTTCAGCTGACGAGCCAGATGCAGTTGGCGGGGTCAGCCAATGCACCTGGGTACTGCTGCGCGAAGCTGACACTGATGCTCCTCCCCGCCACCCGGCTGGCGATCCGTTTCTTGTGCGCTAGAATGAACGCCTGTCACGCCCAGCTTTGGCGTCGTGTGTCTCGTCTTATCGATTGGGCCTGTGTGCGTGCGTGTGGTGTGGTGTGGTGTGGTGTGGTGTGCCAACCCGCGGGGCGGCGGGCAGCAGGCGGGCCGTTTATTGTGGATTTGGCCTTGATCAGAGTCCAAGTGCAAGGGAGCGCGGCGGGTGGGCGAAATAAGCAGACGCAGGCGGTTCGGCCGTGGTCGTGGTCGTGGCCGTGGCTCGGAGATTTTGGGAGGCATCCTGGGCGGAGGACGTGGACCTCACCCTCGCCCTCGCCCTCACGCCAAGGGGCGACGGCGGTGCCGCCTGTTTCCGGCCATGCGCTTAGGCGAGCGGCTGCGGGCATGTTTCATCCAAGCACGCTGCGCTGCTGGCTAGAGGCGCAGCAGAAACAAAACCGCCTGTGTGTGTGTGTGTGTGTGTGGTCATCCGGGCACAGTCAGTGGCAGTGGCAGTGGCAGTGGCAGTACCAGTACCAGTTGACTGCAATGGACTGGCACTGGCACTGGCACTGGCAGCACCAAACACGTGGCTGCCACCGCTCCGCCAGCGACATCCAACCACGCCGTCATGCCGCTGATACTCCCGTCACAGTCACGTGGTCGCCCATCTGCCGTGCTCATCATTTAGCGTCCTGTTTCAGATAGACGTAATTGTAATCGCACGCCCCGGCCAAACCCTCGCCTGTAGCCATCTGCATCGTCGTCGCTGTCACTGTCCAGCTGTCCATGTTGCCAATTTGCTCACGCATGCGCTTGTCATGCATAAGCATTGACAGCTGGAAACCCTCGGGTTATTATTAGCCAAACCTTACAGTCTACTAGAACACTCTTCGTGCAATCTTGACCACATCCATACCCAATCTGTAATCCCCAACCTTGTTCCCATGAATCACGCCCTGGCATGACGACACTACCAATTCAATTTGCTCCCCCTCCACGCCTGCCCTTCAACTACCGTCAACTCCCGCTTACGTGAGCCGGCTCTCACCATGTTCTTTTTTTTTTGGTCCATACAGTACTGGCAAACATCGTCCGATCCAATCCTTTTCCCTCGCCACACTCACTCAGCTGGTAGCACTCGCAACCAGCGCTCCATCAGAGACTTTTGCCGCCGTCGGTGAAACATCCTCGCTCTTTGTCATGTTGTAGAGTGGCTGTTGCTGCTGCTGCTGCTGCTTGAATGATGCCCAGTCGGGCGCAGGTACGCTCAACAACTTGCAAACATCCTTGCGTCTGTGCCTGAAGTCGTCGTACAAATGTTTCCATATCCGTCTTTCCGCGCAAGTCCCTTCGTGGCTGCCGCCGCAATCGGGCTGCATCTCTTCCAGGCTGCCCAGCGGCCACATGTACCACGGTGGTGGCAGTGGGTAGTCGCTGAAATGCACCACTTTCGCCTCTTTGTAAGCCCTTTCCGCGTCCCACTCTTCATCTGCATCCCCTAGGTAGTCGGCATGATGATGCTGCCGAAACTCGGCCGTGCGAAGAGCATACGGCCGCTGTGGTAAGACCAACGCGCTATCCTCGTACCGTTCGTTCAAAATCTCCATGTCATATCTGTGCATTTGAACCAACGTCGTGTCACCACCACCTTCCATACGCCGCTTAAACTTTTCCAACTCGGCCAAACTGGGCTTGATCACCATAAGCTTCGTCAAGAGCGGCCATGGCTTACTGTCGGTCCAGTATGCGCGCGACATGGCCATTGGCGTTTGCGGCAGCAGAAAGAGCTCGTCGAGTGACCCGAGCAGCGTAAGGTCCGAGTCCAGTGCAATGACGCGATCGTAATACTCGAGGGAAAAAGCCATGAGCTTCGTCACCGTCTCGTCCCATACCCACTGCTCTGTCATGCCGTTAGCCTGTCCGCTTGCCATACAAGCACTTCTGCTCTACACATGCCTTTGGTACGACCCGCCACCTGGAGCGGGTGGACAGGATGCAGCTTGGCCTTGTACACTTCGCGTGCCAAAACCAGCAGCTGGCTGTCCCGATCTTTCGAGCTCTCCACCGTCGTGTCCCAGTGTTCCGGATAGAAAAGAACGCGGTCTGCCTTGCTCCCGTACCGGCTGAGTGCGTCGAGCACTAGCACAGCATGGCAGAGCGAAGCACTGTCCGTCGCATAAACACTATATGCATAGTTTAACCAATTGATCTCGAGCCCGCCTCCCGTCTTGGGTACTTGACCGTGGCGCGGATACAGCAACCAGCACACGAATACGAAGCCGCCAATGTAGTATGGGTAACGACGCCGCGCCCGCCACGCCCGCCGCTCAGGCTCCGTCTCAAACCGTGGAAGCTCGTCCGATCGCCGCCGACGCATGGCTGGGTGAGGGGGGTGGCCGAGATGTTGACATGTCCACGCGGCTATGCCTACGTTGGTGCTCCAAACTCGACCGAACCATCCGTGACGCGTGCCCACCGAGTTGACGTGCCCACATACCGAGCCTGCACACAAAGCTCGGATCCCCATTATGTCAGCAACGCCAGCGGGACACACTCACCGCTACACTATTACCTGATACCCATTGCTAATTCGCCTCGAATTACACATGCATATGCGTATTAGTCGCCATTCAACCGCCCGCCACACTTCGAATGTGCTCAAGCTACGTCTACCTTGCTGAAGTTTTAGCGCATGAGCACAAATCACAGTCTGCACAGAAAAACCAATTGAGGAACGACAAGACTTATTTTTATCATTGTCGTATGCCAGAGTCACTTTTGTAGTGTGGTATCAAACAGCCCAAACGCCGTAGCTGCGCAAACTTCCCCGGTTCCACGGCGTGAACCTCGAGGTTGAGACATGATCCTCATTCAGCTATGTAGCACCCTCTATGGCATATATCATTCATCGTAATCGTCGCGCACACTGTGCAAACGCTTACTCCTCGGGAACTGCGCCGTGTTAGCTAATCATGTCTCCAAAAATATGCGCCTTGTCAAACTTACTCTCAATCTCGCCAGCCCTGACGTCGTCGGAAACATCCTTGGGGCTGCGACCGTCAACCTTGCAGCCAGTGCTGAAGGCAGTGCCGAGAATCTCAAGAACGGTACCCTTCAGGTCCTTGGCCATGGACTTGAAGCGCATGGTGCGGGCAATGTTGATAATCTCATCTAGAGGAATGCTCTTGGTGTGCTTGATGTTCTTCTCCTTCTTGCGGTCTCGGGGAGGCTCCTTGAGGGCCTTGATGACGAGGGAAGAGGCCGAGGGAACGACGGAGACGGCGGCTTGACGGTTTTGGATGGTCAACTTGACGGTAACGCGGAGACCCTTCCAGTCACCAGTGGCCTTGGCGATATCTTCACCGACCTCTGTGTCTTTGTTAGCCTTCTCTTCCGGCAATGCGCGTGCGCAGCATTTGACACATACTCTTGGGCGAGAGACCGAGAGGACCGATCTTGGGAGCGAGCGCGGACGAGGCACCGATTTCACCACCCGTCGCACGGAGGTGGATAACCTTAACCTCGGAGGGATCGATCTTGGGAGCTTTGGGTATGTAAGCGCATGGCGTTGGAGGGAAGCCTGGCTGCTAAACAAGGCGAATTCTCTCGTGGCCAGGCGCGCCCTCAATTGAGCGTCCTGTCCACACAGAGTCTCCGAGCATCTTGTTTAAAGCCGACCAGAAGGATGATACTCACGCATGGCTAGTGCTTGAGGTAGTCAATCGGTTCTGGTTGTAAAGAATGACTGCCGTAGATTTTGGGGGAAGTTCGTGAAAGTCTGAAATGTCGTGGTGGGGGACGACAATATTGGTGGTCCAGCAAAGACAAGCGAGCCTTGGCGGAGCTTGGCCTAATAGGCGATAGCCGCATTGCCACGCATCTGCACTGCACCACTCGGGGCCTGCTTCACCATCTACAAAGTGGGATTAACCAATAAAGGAAATTTCCAGACGTATTGAGTTGGAGTAGGTGTAATACCTGTAATATGTTGGCCTTGCTAGGGCAGCGAGCAATACAAAACCGCGTTCTACCATGTTGCAGGAGCACGAGCATTCTCTTCAAGTTCAATGAGTGACATGCTATCCTTCCATGACTGTGTACTTCCTCTGTTCATGGTTGCTAGCTCAAATCACGGATGTGAATCTTCTCGGCGCCAAACGGCTGTGAATACCTGTTGCCCACAACACCATGCCACGCAGTCATGACACTTCACTATCACGGTCATCAATCAGTCGACCATAGACTTCTCATTTACTCAGAATACCGGCATTTCTACTCTCTTGTCCTTCATACCACTGAAGCGCTCAATCTCGCCTATACCTACCATTTACAATCATGGTTCTACGACCCCATCATAACCATATACGAAGATGCTGCGAAAGGGCACACCACGCGATGTTTCCGCCGTATCATCCTGTCAATTTTCTGGTGGTAGAAAATGACCCCAATGATGGAGATAAGTCACAAAATGGGGATGACAAAGGTGGACAAGAAAGCAGGACGGAGACGACACCTACAACTATGCATGAAGCGCCAGAGCAAGGTACTGAGAATAAGCCAAAAGAGGCTATACCTACAGTCTCGGAGCCTGTAATCAACCTTTCGAGACTTACATGGCTGCTGCCGCCTTCTGCGATACATGATGGTCGACTCTTCAGAAAGGTTGGATGAGTATGTATATGAGGTGTCGTAAGAGACCGCAGTGGTACAAAGGGGTTTACTGCCTGTCTATGCTTGTACCTCACAACTGGTTGTGTGATATGGGGATTTAATTTAGCATTTAGTTTTTCTCATGATACGCTTGAAATGGCAACTCAATAGCTACTCAAACTGGGCTAAGCAGAGACTTTGCTATTGATACCATGGTGACCTGTAGAGATATTAACCATTTTTTGAATCTCGCATGTGAGTTATGATCAATGCTGGTGACGTAGATATGATTACATAACATGATCACTGTCTATACATTCGAAACGAGCCAGAGAGTCCCGAACGTACAACCTCCTAACTTTCGTAACCGTCTGCATATCCTCAAGAACCAAGCTTGATGCGACGAAACGTAGGCTCCGGCCTCATAGGCTCGCGGTTGTCCTCCAGCCACCTATTCCTCTCTCCCTCTTCCAGCCGTGATATCTCACGAACCCGCTTAACGTAATCGACCTCATTCCGCCAAGCGTCTCGTATATGGAAAACGTGTTTATTTACCACTGACTCGCCGAGCTTGGTGTGATGCGCAAACCACCAGTTGATTCGCCATGAAAATATGGAGAGGCCATGCACAATCTGAAACGGTAGATCAGCCAAATGTCGGTTGACATTCCTTCTTGGAGAGAGGGAGAGAGAGAAACGAAGAGGGGCAAGTGACAAGAGACGAAGAGTGAAACTTACGACGCTGCTAACCATGGCAAACCAAACACAAACCTGAACTAGCTCATACAGTACTTCCACATCTCCCCGTAAGCGTCCTTCGGCACTAGTAGTAACATGCTCTTCGAGATACTCGAGCGTGACATGCAGGTAGAAGATGGAACTGACACCAATCGGACCGAACCACCCCATGAACAGCGCCTGCTTCAATGTTTCCACATTTCCCCTCAGCAATCTCGCTTTCCACAGTGCTAGTACCACAGGCAACCTCCTTAGACCCAGGATCGCGATAGCAAGGCATATGAGTCGCCACAGCGGAAGTGGACCGATGCCCAGGTCTCCCTCACCATGGATGGATGGTGCGAATCGTGGCCAGGGACACACAGCGCCAAAGTAGATGAAGATGGCCCAGTTCAGCAGCATGTCAATGGTTGGGTCAAAGCTATCGCCCTCGGATTTCTGGCGAAACCAGTCGTCCCACGTCAAGACGTTGCCGGCTATAAAAGCTGCGAGGATATCATCGCTGCCTACCATGCCGCAGGTGCCGATGAAAAGCAGCACCAGGATGACACTGAAAGCATAACAGGATTCTTTGTCGACGTATCTCAATGCATTGGCAAACCTCAGTGCACGTCGCGCTGCATAGCCCAGCACCAGGCCCCAGGCGACGCTCAGCAACACGACGAAGCCAATGGTCTCGCCAAAGAACATGCCCATCGCTGTACCTGCACTGCCAGCCCCTGACTCAGTGTATTCTCCGTTACCTCCAACATAGCGAATAAGGTAGAGAGCGAAGAAGAGAAAGGGATAACCTAGGCCATCATTCGCTCCACTCTCTGCTTGAATCAGCTGTGCCAGAGCAGGAGAAACATGATTCTCGGCCCATCGCCCCTTGATCACAGTTACAGCGAGAACAGGATCCGTAGGGGCTATGCAAGCCCCAATGGTCAGAGCATGCAGAAATGGCATCCTCTCATTGTCTACCACGCAGATAGCCCAGACCAGGAAGCTGCTTATGACCCACATGCCCAACATGCCCAAGCTAAGGATAGCTACAACAGGTCGCCGAGCATGCTTGAGAAACCGAGCTGGCAGCTGCACACCGGTAAGTATAAACTGGATAGTAAGAACCAGCCTTGTAAAGTCTAGCGTAGCGGTGCGAAGCTGTTGGTCGCCGGCAGCCCAACGCTCGGGCCGTAGGAAATTAGTTACGCGCGGTCCTGCTACGATGCCCACCAACAGGGCAATGACTTTGTTTTACGGCTCACGAGCCAGTAACGCAGACACAATCGACGATAAGTAAGAAAAAAAAAGGGGGGGGGATATGGGGCAGCAGCCAATGTCTCGGAATACTTACGAGACTCGGAAATGAAAAGACGCTCTTTTATCAGGTAAGAGACGAGAGAAAAGCATACTGCAAAAACTCCCACGACACCGCAAACAACATGGAAATCGCTTGTGTTTACATCCGGCATGGCGAGTGATTGCGTAAGCTCCAGGTGCTATCGGTCCAATTCTCTCGGCGAATAGGTATTAGGGTCTACATGGGAAATAGGGGTGTCCGATGTCAAAAAGAAGAAGGGATAAAATAAATTAGAGTAGGTAATAGCATAAGTGAGAGTGGCATATAATGGGATACTTTATCATGTGAATTGTGAATCCCACATGCTTGGCGTGAGTTGATTGGCATCGTCATTCTGACTAACGCCAATGTCCCCATGCAGAGTGACTTGCCTGATTTTTCGACGTTGCGCATGCGATCTTGTTTAAATCACGATCTCTGTGTTCGTTAATTCCATATTATCACGGTATCAATGAAGCATCGGTAACATAGTGCAACTCCGTTAGTGGGGGTTTTCATCGTTAGATGTGATCGATTTGGCTCGCTTTAAACCGCACTCCCGCTGGTGTTTGCTCCAGCATGTGGACAGAAAGACATACCCTAAACGTCATATCTTGAAAGCCAAGAAATTATTTGACAATTTCTTGCCTCGTGAATACGTATGAGGCAAATGTGTAGAAATTGTGCGTCTGGGCCATGGTGTTCCAAGATTCTGTCTTGGTAAGTATTCTTGGTCGGTGCTCACAATTCAGCAATCCTCCATGGTATGATACAAGTGCACACAACGTCTCGCAGCACCTAGTTAGTACTCAAATCCAGCTTACTGATTTGTAACATGCCTGAGCCAGGCTAGCACTATTTAGTACTAGGAATGTTCCAATGAATGTATCTTCTGTAATTCGCTGTCATCTCTTCGTAGCGGCTTACCTCTTCTCGCGGATAATAACTTAAATCGTACAACACCTAAAAGTGCCATATCCCAGATAGCCTAAGCTCTATATATGATTAAATCGCAAGATCACCAATCTGTACGCGTAGTCTTTATGGAGTCGTACATGTTTCATTCTTCATCGTACAGTACCCATTTTTGCATCCAATTTCTTCCTCTACCTTACTCATCGAACCCCATGTTATTCAAGATAGCGTCTTCTGAAAGTCAATTATCACCAACATATGGAAGCAAAGTCACTCTTTCCAACATGCTCAACATCATTCTCAGCATCGCCGTGGCCCGCAGGCGCAAAGTCAGTCGTTACGAGTGTAACATACAACACAGAAAGTAAGACAACTTACATCAACCGCATCCGTACCAAGTACAGCTCCAGCTCAAAAACCTACTGAATAGCACATGTCAATCGTCCCCTAATCTGCTCTCAGATGAAGCCGATGAAAACACGCGCAATCACGCTTTTAAATCCGTACCCAGTTCCCACATAAAGCCTCTTACCTACCTCAACATCAACCCAAAACGAGAACAATAGTGCTACTTAGTCTTTCACGGCTCCGGTAACAACGTACGCATGTCAAGTGCAGCTATCTGTAAAGCCGACACAAGAAACGAAGAATCAAAGTGTCAGTGGGAAACGAAACATGACAACACTATATGGGAGAGTTGTAACCCTCAAGATGGGATTGTTAGTTTTTAGGAACGAGGCACCGAGGGAAAGGCTAGCTTGAGCTATGGATATCGCGGCCCTTAGCTGCAGTGCGTAATCATAGGTATGGCAGAGTTAGAAACTGAGGTGCGTTGAGTTTTCGCTAGGAGAGTATGACAGTACAAGACGAAAAAGTGGGTTTGGAGGTTGGAACAGAACAGATGTGCTACGTGCAGGATCTGATGAACTTGAAAGGTGCGGTGTTGATGCATATACAGGAGGGAGTTTCGGATATTGCCAAATGATGCGAATGGACTGCATTCTAAGTATTTAGGTATTTTTCTTTTTTTTCGCGAATCGAATTCGGATATCACTCTAATAAATACAACGGCAAAGATGAATTGCGAGTATTTATAGAGTAACATGTCATTATTATGCAACAGCGTATTGCCTACGCAAGCTAGAAAGGTGGCTAGTGAAATTGGCTTTATCGTATATCGTCAATCATATTGGCGTTATTGCATGCCATCTTGCTCGGGCCATCGCAGGTCTGAACCGGAAAACTGCGGAAAAGTAAAGGGCGGGATGAGCATATTGCCTGCGCCTGTCTCTGCACTACCAAACATTCTCTCAACATCGTTCTGTTTTTGTCAGCATAGAGCATCGACAGCGGTACGAGGCACTTACCCAATCAATATCGTTGATGGCGTCCATGGAGTTGCTGCCAGTTGATCCGGGCGTCATGCCGTATACTGCAGAATTCGGGCTACTGGCATTGCTGCTGGCGCCATGTTCTGCTACAGACGCATATCTTTGGGCAGGAGTTGTGAGACGAAAGTCACTGTAGGTTGATGGATGTGAAACTGGAAGTGATGCTGGAAGGTCGATAGTGCCCCACTCCACGGTCGGGATAGCACCCGGAAACTGGGCTATCCTAGCACCCAGCGTCGACCCATGTTGCAAAGTCGATTGATGTGGTGAAGGTGCAAGTTGTTGTGGGGTCGGTCTCCCGCCCAGACCATGTGGAACAGGTCCCGTGTTGGCCATAGGGGTTGGCACACTTTTCTGTCGGTGCCTGTCTTCTTGTTGAGCTTGTGATCCCGACTCTAGCGCTGGCACTGCTGCTAACATATTTGTTGGGGCGCGGACTCTCTTGATTTCGGAATATATCTTCGATTTACCGACCAGATCCTCTAAGACTATTCTCCTCTTTTCATCGTTGGAAAGTTCAGGAGGAAGGTTGAAAGAGTAGTCCAAGCATCTCCAAATCCGCTGTTCCGTAGCCGGGTCTGGATTGGATACACAAACTTCGTTGACAAGGAGAAGCGCAGAATGGTGCTGATGGAGAGCACCAACAATCCATGACCATGAGGATAAGATGGGATGCTGTTCAATTGCCATTCCGTGTTCCAGAATCATTGTCGCAGCACTCATAATAAGCTGACGCAAGCGCTCAGGCATCTTGTTGCGAGCACTCGCTATGTACTTTTGCAATATGGAAACGTAGAGCCTATTTGAGACGATCCCGTGAAGTTCTGAAGCCAGGACATGCAGCGGCTCCAGCTTGTTGAGCATTGGGAGGTATTTCTTTTCCATGGCTGCTTGAAACGACTGGACTCTTGATAGGATAGAGGTGATGGTGACTCCGCTCTTGTCGCCTGTGCGTTTCCGGTCCAGTTTTGGTCTTTCACTCCAGAGAAAACGATGCATCTCGTAGGCTTCAAAGCGCATACGGCTTATGGTCATGTCCGTAAACCGATTGGAGTCTTTGCTAACATCTACGCTGCGGTCACCTCGTTCGGCCCGGTCCAGGTCATCATCATCGACGTTAAGAGGAAAGCGCGTGTCGTAGTCGTCAAGATGGATCTGCGGCCGGGGGCCCACGGCGTCACAAGTACGAAGATCCAGGAAGCAGATCTGGTACCACACGAGGCGCCGTACCTGGCATTCGATGGGAGAAGTGCTGTACGCAGTAGGGTCGCGATGGAGCCCCATGCATTCAGCAAGTCGTATCAATGATCCTGTGAGTGCAGAATGGGCACGGGACACTTCATTGCGGCACAAGGGAATCTGAGATCGGCAAGTTAGAAGTGGGACGTCTTGTAGTACTTGCAGCACTTGCTCATAGCGAAATGCAAATGGGCGGGCATACCAGATACATGACAAAAGCCTGGACTGTTTCCAGCTTTGTGGTGCGCAGAAAGTTTGCTTTGGCGAGAGCTGCCTCGGTCCCCTCGCGGAAGCTGTTCACCAACGTTTGTTTGTCGACACGAAACTCAGCACTCACTCTTTCATCCTTCATAGAGACGACAGAGCCTAACAGAGCTGCAAAGAGAACGGCCTGGAATGAAGGGCGGGGCTCCATTCCCATGTTGACCCTGATCCAGAAATTCTGATACTGTCTCTCGAACGAAGGACGATGCACGACCCGAGAAATGGCATGCACAGCAATCCAATAATGGGCGATCAGTTTGTCGACGACAAAGCGTGCGGGTAAGTAAGACGCGAGCGACACATTGTCGACCCCAGAAGCCAGTACGAAATTCGAAGATGGCGCGACATAGTCTTGGGTTGGTGCTAACCAGACAGCCGGATCTTCCTCGATATTTGGCCTAGGGTGAGACTCGTGGTTGGGCAGTTGCTTCAGCGTCTGGGCCAACTAAGAAAAAGAATGTCATTATAGATGACCGATGTAGCACTTTGCAGACTTACCTCATCCGAGAATCGTGGGCGTACGAGGCCCCCAATACGTTCTGTGATTCGTACCTTGCCCATGCGGAAGCCGAGATCGACCATATCGTCGTTCGTATCGTCTTCGGGTTCATAGTAGGCGGCATCTTCAGTGACCAAACCTGTCGGTCGAAGGTTCTTGATCTCTTCATCGTCTTCCTGATCACTCTGGTGATTCTGGCCAGGGAGTGTGCTCAGTCCGGTCAACTCAAATGGACTCGTGGTGCTGGACTGTGCCTTGCGAGCGACGCCTTCTTCGAGGCTTCTCTCGAGCATGCCCATCTGCTCCTTGAGCTCGGCGAGCTTTGCCTGGGCATCCGAGTCCAACGCTTGGGCGATAAAGACACATGATCGAGCGTTTTTGGTGCAATGTGTGCATGGATGGCCTTTGTCACATTTTAGTTTTCTTCTTCGACACTCAAGACATGAAGTGATGAGTCGGTTCCGACGACGAACACGTGGTTGGGGTTGGTGCGTCTTTCGCTCAGCTGGACCAGACGTGGGTGTCTGACTAGGCCGCTGGGCCCCCTCCTGGCTTGGCACAGGCGCGCTGGACATGATGGGGTGAGGTGCAGCTGCAACCCCCGTACCACGAGGCTCGATCTCTTACGGGCGTAAGATGCAGATGCTGAGCTGGGGGTTAGCGATGCGCGAAGGAATAGACTAAGCGGGAAGCGACGGTTACGTACATTAGCTACCGGATCCTTTCGTCTTCCTGACGGCCCTGGAAGAGTTGTTCTCGAGAAGCTGAACGTCGCAAGGTAGATGTTGGGGGGTACTTGGGCGAGCTGAGCTCTCGGGCTCGATGTTTGGGTAGGCTGAGGAGAGGATTGTCTGGAACGCATCGGCGGAGACGTGTACCTCTCGACCCTTTCCCCTTTTGGGATTCTGGGATTTTCCTGCGATAGGAACAGGCTCTGTATGTAGTCTGCGTCGGCTGCTCCCTTGCGACATGATAGAAGGGCCGTCAGCCGCCCCACCCCGGCTCTCCCGCGCAACATGGACGAGCTGCTACTACTACTAGTAAGATCGTCTTTGTCAGCGTCGCTGGCTCGAGTTAGTTATCTTTGCCAAGCTCTTCTTTGTCCATCGGCAGGCGATCTTTGGCGACACTGCATCCTAGGCTGCACCAATGACTCTGCTACTCAGAGCCGCCAAAAACCACTCTGCTGCCATGTGCACCTTGGGCATCGAGGGGGGGTTGCCCTGAGGTCCGCTGACCTTTTACTTTTAGCGAACACGAACCTTACTGGGCAAACGCATGGCTCTGGTGCTGTCATTCGATCCGGACCGATTGCAAGAGGCGTCATACATGCTGGTTCCTGGCTACCGTTGCGCCAGGCACTGGGTTGGGCCTTGAATGCGGTGTTCCTGAGGCTCGCAAAGCTAATGCCGATTGACTGAACCTTAATGTCGCTAGCTGTGTACACGTACGCGGATGTGCGCGTGGGCGGGGTGTGACCCGGCATGAGTAGCATGCGTTGGATGCAGGGCGCAATTCGTCTTGTGCTCGTGCTCGTGCAGAGAGCCGTTTGCGGTGACGATGATGATGATGATGATGAAAATGACGATGACAATGCCGGCGATGGTGACGGTGACACCCAGAACGCGAAACGCGAAACGCCTGGTCACGTTTCCCGTCAACGCGACCCGCGACGGGGCTCTCTGGAGCCAGTGATGGTTGCCGCCGCGATTTCTCTAACGCACGTCCTCACCGCTTCCACAACAAACACTTTGCATTGTTGCCTCTTTGGCGGCCTCCCCACCCACACCCACTCCCACCTCAACCACCCACCCACCCACTCGACGCCCTCCAATTCCACCGCCCTCCCCCATCCATTCTCCTCTCGCCCCTCCCCGTCCACCCCGTACAGCCTCAATCATGTCTGTCGTGTCGCTTCTCGGCGTCGAGGTTAAGAACAACCCCGCGCGCTTTGACGAGCCCTACGAGTTTGAAATCACATTCGAGTGCCTCGAGCAGCTGCAAAAGGGTGAGTGCACTCGCTGCCAGTGCCCGCCACGCACACACGCTGACAATTGTAGACCTCGAGTGGAAATTGACCTATGTCGGCTCCGCGACCTCGTGAGTCGCCTCAAACCCCCCCTCACCCCATCGTAACTGCGTCTAACGGGCACCAGCAACGAGTATGACCAGGAGCTAGACTCAGTTCTCGTCGGGCCCCTCCCAGTTGGCGTCAACAAGTTCCAGTTCCGCGCCGACCCTCCGGACCTATCGCGCATCCCAAACAGCGAAATCATTGGCGTCACAGTCATCCTGCTCAGCTGCAGCTACGATGAGCGCGAGTTTGTCCGCGTCGGCTACTACGTGAACAACGAGTACACAGATGAGGCGCTCGCCCTGGACCCGCCCACCAAGCCCGTCATTGAGAAGGTGCAGAGGCAGATTCTTGCAGAGAAGCCTCGCGTTACCCGCTTTGCCATCAAGTGGTATGTTGCGCCCCTTGCATAGATGCCACTTTGTATGCCGCTAACTGGATCAGGGACTCTGAAGAGTCTGCACCGCCCGAGTTTCCCCCCGAGCAGCCAGAGGCCGACCTCACGGCCGACGGAGACCAGTACGGCATCGAGGAAGAGGAAGAAGAAGACATCGAAGGCGAGGGCGCCGCCGCAGAGGGAGACGATGCCGCCATGGCAGGTGGCGAGGACACGGCCGGCCCCGCTAACGACGACGACGCCGAGTCCGAGGCTGGCAGCGAGGAGATTGACATTGAAGATTCAGAAGACGACGAAGAGGAGGAGGGCGAAGAGGGCGGAGACGACGACATGGACATGGACGATGCTGAGCCAAGCGCTGCCAGCGGCGACAAGCCGGCCGCGCAACAACAGCCCGGGGGCGCCGCACAACAGCAACAGCAACAGCATGGCGCAGATGTCATGGTACACTAAGCGGGGCATCGACGTCTCGCAGCCGGCTGATTATCTGGCCTTGTATACCTGCCATTTCGGATGCTTTGCAACTGCTTGGTAGTCTTCAGGATAGGTGCCTCTCCGACTTGCAGTAGCTACAGTTTGCAGCAAGTAGTTCTTCCCTTTGCCACGAAATTTCAACGCACGATTCCCACGGTCAGCATCGTGTCCCCATGTTGGTGTGTGTGACGATGATGCGGCCGCCCGAGCGTCTCTTGCGTGATGGTGAGTAAGAAGACGAGGACACGCAGCCACGCAAGCCCGCGCCGCGCCGGCACATATGGACATACTTACACGTAACCCTTCATCTCCCTAAAAAAAACCTTGGATAATAATATGCCGCTAGACCCGAAGGCGGCGACGCTGGATGCCCAAGACGCCGTGCCAACCCCACCAAAAGGGGTGGCCCGAAACCAAAACACTATTATAGTGATAATGCACAGCCTCGGGGGGCATGGGGGGCATGGAATGGCGCAGCAGCGGGCCCCAATGCGCGCACCAAGCTCGAGACGCGAGGCGCATCCGACGACTGATACTTTAATCCATACATACTTAGTACATAATAGATGGAGGATGGGGTGCACGACATGGGTGACGTGCGCAGATCGCTCCCCAGCGTCTCTCTCTGCTTGCTCGTGCTCGTGCCGGTGTGACGGACTGACTGTCGAAGCGCGCGCGGTGGTGCAAGACTCATGACACTCACCTGAACTTGACGTCAAGCGACTTCACTGGCCGGGATATACCAGAAGCCCCGATCGACGCCTGTTTCAGCGGCACGCAGCTCTTCTGCTTCCACTTCCACCTCGCTCCGCGCCGCGCTCCTTCTCTCCCACTCCCGCTCTCGTCCTCGCATGCCCCATAGACACCCCGCCTCTCTCGACCTCCGCCCCCGACCCGCCTGCACTCGTGCTCGTGCCCGCCGCCAGCGCTGCGCTCCCCCGCGGCTCGCCGCCAGCCAGCCAGCCATACACGTACATACATACATACTCACATACATACACACACACGGCCACGCAACATCGCCCGCTCCCTCGTGTACGATCCCCATACAACCGCCAAGGGTAGCCGGCAAGGGCGCGCTTAGCGATAGCGATTCAGGCACGTACCCCACCAACGTCAAAGGTACGTTCATTTCGTGCTCCACGCGTCGCTCGGCATGCACCATGGCCTCCGGGCCCCCATCTCGGGAGGGCGTGTGGGAGGCGGACACCTGCATTCATGGCAACACCGTCGCCGAGGGCTCGCGCTAACATTGCACGCACGCTTGTGCAGTGTGTCGATAGGGCCTGACAATCCATCGCCATCATGAGCTATCACCAAGGGCAACCCCAGCTAGGGGCAACCTTTGTGCCCGGAGGCATCGATGACTATTATATGCCGGCGCCTGCGCCTGAACTCATCTCGCCTGCGCCTCAGCGGTTCGTTCTAGCCCATCGCTACATGCACGCCCTAAAATTGCGGCTGACGTAGGTTTGGCGGCAGGATCATGCCCGAAGTCCCGGAGAACATGCAGGAAAACATTGCTCATCTGGAGTTGGAGGCCAACGGTCCCCGAGGCACAAACGGCGCCATGTCACCAACCCAGGGCTACAACCAGTCGCAGCCGCACATGCTCCCGCGGCAGCCAACCTACACCAGCGAGCTGCCCGCCCACAACGACCAATGGCCATCCCGCCACGGGAGCATCTCTGCTGCCTTTCGCCAGCCGCCAAACGTGCAGCCCCAGCCTGTACAGCAGCAGCAGTCGTCGCACGACTACAACCAATTCGCCCAGAACAACGATGCCCCCAACTTCTCGCCCTTCCCCAAGCTCCCGAACAGACCGCCCAACGTGCCGCCGTCCGACGACGAAAAGGAAGCCGTCCTGGAAAATGCACGTCTGCCCGTCCTCAACTCCAATGACCCCGAGATGCAGCTGGCTTGGGCACAAGATGCGCTGCAATACGTAGACGCTGCACAGTTGCATGAACAGCGCATTTCGGAGATTCAGGGGGCGAGGCCGGTGACGCCCCAGGTCGAGCACCAGCTGCGCGTCGACGCAATGAACGTCGTCACGTTTCTGGCAGACCAGGGCCATCCAAAGGCGACCTTTATGCGGGGCATGTGGTTGGAGTTTGGAAAGTTTGGTATGCGCGCAGACAAGAAGGAGGCGTTTCGATGCTACTCTCGTGCGGCAGCAAAGGGGTATGCCCGAGCAGAGTATCGAATGGGCATGCAGTTTGAGCAGGCAAACGATCCTATCAAGGCTCTGCAAAACTACAAAGCTGGTGCGGAGCAGGGCGACTCGGCCTCCAACTACCGTCTTGGTATGATGACGCTCCTCGGGCAGCATGGACAGCCTCAGGATTTTGCAAGGGGCATCCAGCTCATCAGACAGGCTGCTGCTACTGCAGACGAGAATGCTCCCCAGGGCGCCTACGTTTTGGGCATGCTTCAAGCACGCGAACTTCCGCAGATCAGTGTTCCCGAAACCTTTCTACCCTATGACGAGAGGGGTGCGCGACAAAACATTGAAAAGGCCGCATACCTCGGATTTGCAAAGGCCCAGCTCAAGATGGGATCAGCCTACGAGCTCTGCAGCTTGGGTTGTGAGTTCAATCCCACGTTATCGCTGCACTACAACGCGCTTGCGTCCAGGCAAGGCGAGCCTGAAGCAGACATGGCCATCAGCAAGTGGTTCCTTTGCGGACATGAAGGCGAGTTCAACAAGAACGAAGAGCTGGCGTTCCAATACGCGCAACGAGCTGCGGCTGCAGGCCTCGCCACTGCAGAGTTTGCCATGGGCTATTTCCATGAGATTGGTATGAATGTGCCAGTCAATCTCGACAAAGCTCTCGAATGGTACGCAAAAGCCGAGAAGAATGGGAACAAAGACGCGACTGGACGTATAGAGAGCATTTCCAAGCTGTCGCGGACACTGTCAAAGAGGGACCATGAGAATGTGGCAATCAACATGATCAAGTCAAAACACGGCTCTATGCGAGGGCAGCGGCCAGAAAGGTTCCAAAAAGGCCCTGCTATCCTGCCGTCTATCAGCGATGTAAGCCCCTCTGATTACGGTTCAGATGCCTCGCCTGCTACCCCCGTGGGCGGCCGACTCCCACCTCGGGGCGACACCACAACACCGTATCCCGTCTCTGACCAGCCGCCTATCATCTCAAACCTGCCCATGTCGGCACCCTACGACCGTCCGTCCACGGCAGCACCCTACCCTATGGACAATGGCCCTCCACGGCTGAGCCCGCAACGCCCAACCATGGCTGGTGGATTTGCGCCGGAATTGAGGGCTGCCAGCGCCCGACCCACTTCATCATCTGCTTTCAATATCAACCCCAACATTTATCCAGCAAATGACCCTTACGGCCGCGGTAGCCCACGGCCGGGCCCTGGATCTGACATGGGACCAATACCATTGCGGCCTCACACCAGTGTGGACAATATGGGGTCAGGGCGAGGGCGTGTTCCTATCGGTGGTCGGGGTGGACTGCCAGGGGGACCGGGGGCCTACAGGCAACCCGGAGGGCCCAGCGCTCAGCGTCCAGAGATGCAGAACCGTCCATCAACAACACAGCCCCCAGATATTGGATACAGTGCGCCAGATGGGCGAAACAAGCTGCAGAAGCAGCCAGGAGCCCCGCTTAAGAAAGCGCCCACGTTACCGGATATCGGCTATGTCGCGCCCCTTGAGACTCGTCAACACACCCGACCTTCCACAGTTCAGCCAGGTCAGGAGAGTAGGACATCTTCACGACCTGGGTCAGCTGGCCGAACCGGTGGGTATGATAACATGTCGAACCCTAATAGAGTGCAAGCGTTGCAGCAGCAGCCACAGCAGCCACCACCACAACCACAGCAGCAGCAGCAGCAGCAACAACAACAACAACTGCCTTCCAAGCCATCCCCGGGGCCTGGAAGCAAGCCGGCCACGCCGACGCCTCCCAGTAAACCTGCACCTTCGGCTGCTCAGGGACCAGGAAAGGGACCGAAGACGTTTGATGAAATGGGGATTGGACAAGCGCCCAAGGAGGGCGATTGCGTAAGTTCAGGCCAACTTTGTTGATGATGATATGCTGACAGAAAATTAGGTCCTGATGTAGAACTAGTGGCATTAGCATGGCTCTGTTGAGCGACTCTTGCATAGCGGGTTGTTTTGTATTGCATAGTAGGAACCGGCCACAGGCTGGGCTCCCATTTACACTTCTTGAGCTTCTTCAACCCTTTGGAGTCGAGGTACCCAAATATACGAGTTTAAAATATACCCAAATACCTACGAGCATAAGTGTGCCGCTGGGGTTGTGGTTTGATCAGAGTTTGACATGTGTAACGGCTTCCATTGCGTAATCCAAAGATACGCGCTCGAACGCGCTGTCACGTGATCTTACAAAGCCTGTTCTAACCAGATATCCCCCTTTGATGTGGCTTCTCGTCACAGCGTTAAAACTGTTGCTATCACTGCCACATTAGTATTTTTGGTCCCGGAATATTAGCCTATATCAAACAGACTTGTGTGCCCCAACGTGAAGTGAGATGTGAAATGGGATGTGAATCTGCCCATGTACTGCGCGGGCACTAGCGCGGTCCCCCAACGCTACGGTGGGGAAGGAGCGCGTTCTGCGTCACCTCACCCGCAATCCTCGACGAGCCTCCGACCTTGCCCGCCACCAAGATCAAACCCCTTCTGTACGACTACAGCGGATGCAGTATCCGCTGCAGCCATGTCTGCGAAGCGCCCCCGGGCCCCTACGAACGGCGTCAATTCGAGCGGCTTAGCCCGCGACAGTCGCGTAGGTTGACTGTTCCCGTGTGCGACCGAAGACTTAGCTCATATGATTGCAGAACAAGCGACCCCGCCAATCTGAGCCTGAGAGTAGCGCAGGATCTTCAGATGACGAACGATCCGATGCGGCGAGCGACAGCGACGCTTCTGACCAAGAAGACGAACAAGCACGGAACGCCCAAGAAATATGGGCCACACAACAGGTGCAGAAGGAACGCCGGGAGACTGCCAACCGGCAAAATATCGCGACCGACTCGGGCATCATTGAAGAGATCCAATGCATCAACTTCATGTGCCACGAGCACTTGACAGTGACGCTGGGGCCGCTCATCAACTTCATCATAGGGCACAACGGTAGCGGCAAGAGTGCCGTGTTGACTGCCCTTACAATATGTCTGGGTGGAAAGGCCACAGCAACGAACCGCGCACAGAATCTCAAGAGCTTGATTAAAGAAGGCAAGGACTACGCATCTGTTACCGTCAAGATCAAGAACCAAGGACCTCTTGCATACAAGCCCGCACAGTATGGCGACTCGATCATTGTCGAGCGACACTTCAACAGATCCGGAACGTCAGGATTTAAGCTCAAGGACAAGAACGGCAAGCTTGTTACGAATAAGAAAGCCGAGCTTGAGGACATCCTGGATGCCTTCTCAATGCAGATCGACAATCCAATGAATGTCTTAACGCAGGACATGGCAAGGCAGTTCCTCAACCATTCGACCCCAAAGGACAAATACAAATTCTTTCTTCAGGGCACGCAGCTAGAGAACTTGAACAGAGACTACCAGCAAATCGAGCAGTCTTTGGAGGTAATGAATGCAAAATCAGATGTCAAGGAGACTGATCTGATTGTACTAAGACGCCAGATGGAGGAGCTCGAAAAGAAGGCCCGCCGAGCTCAGCACCTTGAGTCTTTACGAGCCAAGGAAGTGATTATTGCGGGACAAGCTGCATGGGCTCACGTCGAAGAAAAAGAGAAGGAGGTTGCGGATGCAATGGCCGGGGTCGAAGAAACCGAAGCCAAGATCCTCGAACGGCAGGGCAAGGCAGACGAGGCAGCAGAACGCTATGAGCGGGCTGACGAGGCCCACGAGGCCGCCAAGCAAAAGGTGACTGATATCACAGCTGAGATGGAGCCTGCGAGTCAACTTGCAGACGAGGCAAAGGCAAAATTTGATGATGTCAAGGGGAAACTCAAGCAACTACAATCTGACGAACGGCAAGCGCGAAGCGAAATGTCAGCGAAGAAGTTGGAGATGAAGAAATACGAAACACAGATAGAGCAGCACCAGCAACGCCAGGCTGAAGCAGACAACGGACTATATGCCGAGAAGATCCGTGAGCGTGACGAGGCCAAGTTCCAGTGCGACAGAGCTAGAGAGACGTACACAGGTCATGACACTACTCGCCCACAACTGCAGGCCCAGCTTGAGGCAGCGATGAAGGAGCAGTCAATTGCCCGCCAAAAAGTTGACAAGGCGCGCGAAGATGCGGCGCGTATCCGAGGCGTCATCTCTAATCTAGAGGGAGGTCAGAGTAACTGGATAGACGCGTACGCAAACGCCGGAAAACTCAAGGTTTTACTCAGTGCGATCCAGTCGGAACGCAGATTTCGCGAGCCACCAGTAGGGCCTATCGGCCATCACGTTAAATTACTGAACTCCAAGTGGGGACGTATCTTGGAAAAGCAATTTGGTCAAATGCTCAACGGCTTTGTCGTCACTAGCAAGCAGGATCAAAGTACTCTGTCCACATTGATGAACAGAGCCGGCTGGTGCGTAGTCCCCTTGGGAGTTTTGCAGAGCAAGCTAACACTCTCAGGCATGCGCCTATATACATTGGCAACCGGACTCGCATTAATACCGAGAATAATGAACCGGCCCGAGACCTCCTAACTTGGATGAGAGTATTGACAGTAAGAGCAACTTGCACAAGCATTGCAACCGAAGATATAGGCTCACCAGCCTCTAGATTGACAATGACCTTGTCAGAAATCAGCTCATCATCAACCAATCAATAGAGCAAACCATACTGATAGAAAGCATGGCCGAAGCGTACAAGTTTATGGATCCCCGATCGCGTCCACGGAACGTCAAGATGTGCTTTACATTCGCAGACGGTGACAATCGAAAGGGCCGAGTGATTAGTTTTAGTCCTAATGGGGGAGTCAACAACAGTCCCATTGACGAATACATGGGAAATCTGCGTATGCAAGTCGACCAAGATGCGCAGATTCGGTAAGTGCTGCTGTTAGCTTTTGCGAATGTCTTACTAACTGATGCTTCAGCGAGGAGCGAGCTCGTCTGGGTTCAGTTATGCGAGAACTGCAAACGGTTGAAGAAACAGCAAGACAAGTGCAAGAGCAGGTCAATGCTTGTAAGACGCGCGAACGTGACCATGAGCGGGAGAAAAAGGCACTCAAAGTTGCACTGCAGCATGCGACGGACAACTTGGATCGGCTTGAGGGCGAGCTGAGCGAGGCCACGCCTGACGCCTCGGCCATTGAGGTGGCGAGAGAAATGCTGGACAATGCGAAGGAGGAGTACCAACGTCTGGAGGGCCTTTTCGAGGACTTGCAGTTGCGCAAGCACCAGCTGAACGAGGAGAATCAAAACAACAAGTGCAAGATGGAGGAAGCGCAGAGGTCTGTCGAAGAGCTCAAATTCCGACTGGAGAAAGCGCGATCTACGGTGCGTAAATTGCAGAGCACGCGCGAGGACGAGCTCAAGGAGAAGAACGATGCTATTGCCAGGGTTGCCAAGGCCAGAGCAGTCAGGCTCGAATGGGAAGCCAACGCAGAAGAGTTACGGAGAGAACTGGAAGAAGTGATTGAGGGTGCCAGGGGGGTTTGTCCGGAGCGGGTGCCTGTTCCGGCTGGAAAGAGCTCTGATATGCTCAGCCAGATGTTGGCAAGGCTGGAGGCGACCAGAAAGGAATCGGAAAAGGATCTAGGTGGGTCGCAAGATGAGCTGCTGCGAGCGGCGAATGAAGCGAAGAGGATGCACAAAGACGCAATGCAGGAGTTTGATAACATCAAGGAGTTGCGCAACGTAAGTTGAGCTGTGTATGGCGATGGGCGCAGCTGACCTGTAGCAGCAACTGATTACGACGCTTAACAACCGGCGCAATCGATGGAAGCAATTCAGATCGGGCATCTCGGTGCGGGCACGCGTCACGTTCAACTATCTGCTGAGCGAGCGCAAATTCAGAGGCACGTTGAGTATCGACCATCAAAAGGGACTGCTCGACATTCACGTAAGTTGACGGGCGCTTGGTGTGTGGTGCATTGCTAATTGTGTTGCAAGGTCCAACCGGACATTATGGAGCGGAGCGGAGATGGTAGGCAGACAAAGACGCTGTCGGGAGGCGAGAAGTCGTACTCGACCGTGTGTCTGCTGCTGTCGCTGTGGGACGCGATGGGCTCTCCGATCCGGTGTTTGGACGAATTGTAAGTTGGGCCGGGGGTGTGTTGTGCTGTGGCGACTAACCAGGCATAGCGATGTGTTCATGGACAGCGTGAATCGCGAGCGGAGCATGCACATGATCATTCAAGCGGCGCGGCGCTCGATTGGGCGGCAGTTCATCTTCATTACTCCGCAGTCGATGAGCAGCGTCAGCCAGACGTCGGACGTCAAGATCATCAAGATGACGGATCCGGAGCGAGGCCAGACGGCGTTGAATGTCCGGCGGGGGTGAGTGGTGAGGGACGGACGTGTGTGCATGTTGGCGGGGATGGCGTGGTTTTGCTGGCGGACATGGCCGTGGGGCGTGTGTATCAGCTGAGGGGCTGTCTTGGACACGGAGTTTGTGGATGGCTATACCCACTCGAAAGGGCGTTGGGCGGTTCTATTTTGATATCGTGGTGTTTGTATGCAGCATGGTTGGTGGTGACCGGTCGCGGTACCCACTTGGCGCTGCAAGGAGCTCGACCGGTAGCAGCAACATGCGCGTAGCCCGCTTGCTTTTCTTTTTGGCTGCCACGGTGCCCGAGGCGGCAGCGGGGGCGGCGTGTGCGCCACGGGGCGGGCGTGAAACCAAGTGAGGCGTGGGCGTGGGCGTGGGCGGCGGTTGCGCAGGAAACGGGCGTGGGCAAGGCGGATGTGGATGTCGATGTCGATGTGCACCGGGATGGGCCAGGGTCTCTTGGCCGCCCACGTCGATTGGCAGCCGATGACAACCTCGCAACTCTTCGCGGCCGCGCACATCCCATGCACATGCACGAGCAGCATTGCCGTGCTGTTCTCGCGCCTGGCCCTCAACCCTCCGCCGCCGGGCAGTGCTGGCCTCTCCTCTCTCTGCAACCATGGCCGACTCCCCGCTCCTGCCCGCCACGCCCACGCCCACGCCCGCATCGCCCCAGCCCGACGACGCTGACTTTGCCCGCTCGTTTTCGCCCTCGCTGGACGACGCGCAGCTGCTGCGCATGAGCCGCAATGCCGATGCGGAGTTCGCGAAGCTTCGCCTGGGACCTGGCGATCAGGATGCTCATCTCGTCCAGGTACGGCAGCTCGTCGATATCCAGGACGCTCAGACTCTTGAGTGCGGGAATCACGGAGAAGGTGGGATGTTCGACTCGATCCAGCGCAGACAGGCTGGCGGGTGCATATGGCGGGACTACGACAACAGGCGCCTGGACGGTGCCGAGGCCGCTCGGGTGCACCGTGTTCGGAGGCGGAGGCAGGGTCTGGTTGTTGAGGATCATTGGCGGTGCGGGCGGAGGGACGGGTGCGTCGATGGTGTTGTCATGCCATCGGATCCACAGGCGGTCGAGACGGCACTCTTCGCCGTCGCTCCGGTGTGCAAGGCTCGACAGTGCCAGCCAAACATCACGGAGCACGCCTGTGGGCATGTCCCACACAAACGTCTCGAGATTTACCATGCGCGCAATGGCCAGCGCAACCAGAGTGCCCAGCATCTTGCCCCCCTCTTTCGTGATCATGTACTCCTGGACCCATGCCTGCGGCCCGTTGCCCAGCGAGAATTTCTTGGTGAACTGGCCATAGTAGTTTCCGAACCGGCGCTGGGGCACGGGGTAGGGGTTGGCGGCGGTCCTGAGCAGCGACGTGGGCGTCTGTCCCTGCAGTCGCAAGCGGTGCTGGTGGGGGAAGCAGTCGTCGCCCATGACCAGCGTAGCCAGGCCGTACGTGAGGGCGTCGACGCCGGCACGCGGCTCGTTGTGGGTGCTCTCGTCGGGCCATACAATGTCGAAGCGCGAGTAGATGCACGGGATGGTGAGGCGGTGGAGGGCCGAGTGGCAGAGGCACAGCGACGTCAAGTCGTTTGTGTGCGGGAGCTGTTGGGGCGGCGGGTCAGCGGGTGTCGACGCAGCCGTGGGCCAGGCGGACGGCGGCGGCGGCCACACTCACCTGGTGGATGATTTCCTTGAGGATGTCGACGGGCAGGTCCAGCAGCCTCAGCGGGCCCTTGGCCGCCTTCTCTTTGCCCTTTGGCGGCGTGGCGGGCGCGGGCTCGGGCGTCGCGCTCACGGCAGCGGGCGCGGGCGTGTGTGCCCACACGTCGTCGGGCGGTCCTTGGGCGGCCAGCAGCGTGACTGGGTCACTGTATGGGAAGGTGAAGGCCTGCAGCAGGTGGACTATAGCACGACATCAACGGCAGCGTGCTCCATAGGCGAGAAAAGACTGGGGGGCGTGTTGGGCATTCTGGTGGGGCGCATACACAACATGCGCCATTCAGAAGAGCCGCTCTCGCAAAAACCAGGTGCTGCAGGGATTACGGAGCGGTCGGTCGAAGCGACGCCGATGAAAACGACTGTATCACAGCCTTTGCCTTCTATAGCTTCGCTCTCCTTGCATGAACGCGAAGCCGACCAAGATGTCGACCACTTTGGTAATCCGATGGATGACTCGTCCATGACCGAAGGAGTCAGTGTGTTCGATAACCAGCCTGTTGGTGTGGAACAAGCCCCGCATTCAGCACATCCGGACAAGTCCAACTTGAAGTCTCACCCGATGCATTCCCTACACGAGCAAAGCACCCATGAACAAGACTCACTTCAGCATGCGGCAGAGCCTCTGCTGACAGGCAAGCTGAAACTTGAAGTTTTGGAACTCGAACGCGTCCCCCTCTCTGTCCCTGTGCTGCGTCGAGCTTTTGACTGGTCTATGCTATCCACACTAACCCTCCTGCACTGTAGCAATCATGAGCAGCTGTGGAAGACTTTGAGAAGGGCATACACGCCTCGCCCCCCCTATCCGGGCTCGCCGTCATCGTCAAAAGCATACAAGGCTTCCTATACTCTGCGATCTGAATACCAACTGAACTTGAAGCGCATTCACACTAACACAGTCTCACCCTCACTCATCTCTTTCTTGAAGGAAACCTTGGCGCCCAATAGTCTAGAGGTTCTCTTCCTCCAAGAGGGCCGCTCATATTCGTCTACGGTAACAGTAGATGCCATCTACAAAGGCCCATTGAAGAGGCACCGAGCCAGTCTGAAGAAATTGATGATTGACAGTGGAGAAAAGGGACCCGATGGACACACAACCACGAGCTCAAGATGGAGGCGATGGATGCTGAATCGGGAAATCCTGACTTTCATAACCAGTGGCCGCATGAACAGCCTGCGAGAACTCGCCGTGTCCATCGACTACAAAGATTGGGTATGTTGCGTTCCATCTCGTCTTGAGGGCACCCAACTGACAAAAAGCAGCACCATTTCCTCCAGCGTCTTCCGTACATCCCCCACATCCGCTCCCTGTACATCCCCTTCATTGCCGACCATGCCCACGGCAGCAACATCGATCCGCGTGAGCTCGCCTACCAGATTCTCGACATTGTGCACTTGCGGCCGGAAATCGAGCTCTGCTACATGGGCCTGTCCAACAAGTGCTTCGAGATTCTGGAGAACCGACCATCAAACTATGACCTGCGTCATGACGGTATGCATGCTGATGGCAGTGGCTCTGCATACGCCACGCATGATCCCATGCTGTCGGACGATGAGAGCGAAGCCACCGAGGACGACGATGAAGACAGCATGGACGAAGGCGCAGCACCAAACGGAAGTGACGACACGGAAAGCGATGTCAGCGACGAGGCAGACGCCGAAAGCGACGACGAATCATTCATCCAAGATTCACAGAAAGGGCCGAAGCTGAGGGTCAGAGAAATCCTCTTTTATGAGGAACGAGTAGAGGCATTCAGAAGGCGGCATGGCGTGCTCAGGCCATGATGAGGGTGAGACGAACGATATGGGTATTGACTATTGCAGCAAGCATTTAATGGACATTGTAATCATGATGGGCATGGTGTCGGATGGCGTATACGGTAGATATCCTTGACTGGTTTGTATGATAGGCAGTCTCGTATCCTGGAATCTGGAATGGGGGCGTGCTATGGCGGGGTGCCTTTTCACGTTTATGTAGTAACGTATGTGGCAAGCGAGCGCCGCAGGCAAGCGAGCGCCGCACCCCACCAAACCTGCGCACCTCTATAAGCCTGTAGTTCCACCACAATATAGTTGTTTTACTACATATTAACATAATAGATTAAGCAGTACCTAGAGTATCTTTCTTGCACGTACGCGAGTTATGGCCAGTCTCTCTGCACCTACTACAGCGCGCCAAAGCCTGGCGGCTAACACCTGATCGCTCTCCTCTCTGACGCTCTTCATGAGCAATCTGCTGATCAGCCTCGCGCTGAGCGAGTAGATCCTCTCCAGCTCCCTTTGTAAGTACTCCTCGCTTCTGTATCCGCTTTTTCTTACGCTACCTACGCTTTGTTGCTGCCTCATTAGCCCTCTTAAGGCTGGCGAGCCGATCGCGCATTAGCTCAGCCGAGAGCATCATTATCTCTGCCCCCTTCTTAAGCTGGCCAATTGCCGCAATAATTGACGCTGGTGATGAACTCTTATGCCGCTGAACCCGGTCACGTATTAGCGTTGATTGGGCTTCAAGCTCGCGTACGTTGCTTGGGGTACGAGCCTGCCAGACAGCCTCTGCGACAGCAGCTGGAGGAGTAGGCGTACGCAGCTT
>NW_007359937.1:1281523-1291732 GCF_000359705.1 Exserohilum turcica Et28A | reverse complement strand
ACTAGCTAAGTCGTGATCTTGCCCATCATGAAGCTAGCTTCGTCGAAGTTGTAGACGTCCTCGTCACAGATGCCGTACTTAGCCTTTGTCTGCTCTACAAGCTCAAACTAGCTCTTGATTAGGACTGGATCTTCACATAGAGCTCTCTGCCTATCGTACGCTCGATTGAAACGCGTCGTAAGACTGTCTGTACGCTTGACAAAGTTGGCTGGCCACTTCTGCCTAACCTGGCCAGCGCTGCGCGCAGCCAGCAGCTTATCAGCCATATCGCGCACAGCAGCATACGTGGGCGCAAATCCACGTAGATCTAGATCAAGTATATGATCAACTATCACCTCCTCTTCTAGCTTAGTGAGCTTCTTTGAGTTAGGCTAGCAATCGCGTCGAGCAGGTATACCAGCGCGTCGGCGGCGGATTGTTCGTTCAGACACGTTGTAGACAGCAGCAGCGCGACGATTACTTTGTGTTTAATAGAGATTAATAGAAGAAATAGCAAGCTAAATATCTGCTTTATTTAAAGCTAATTAAGTAGCGCTACGTTGAGCTATTGTTCGTTGAGATAGGAGAGGTGCGCAGGTTTGGTGGGGTGCGGCGCTCGCTTACCTGCGGCGCTCGCTTGCCACATACGTTAGTAAAATATACGAATGCAAGGTTATCTATGCACAATGTCGCCATCCATGCGAGTGCGGTAAGCCACGTGAATACGCGTTGCACCTGGTCCAAGCTTCATGTGTGATCGCGACTCGCACTAAGTAGGCGGGAAGACCAGAACAACTGGCACCACGACAACAACATACCAGTCGAGATGGTGAGAGCGCAACCAGTCTCAAGGCAAAAATTCATCCTGTGTATGTGGCCCGCACGCGCATGAAGCCGGCTACCCTGCGTCGAACATACCACAAAACAATTGCATAGCGGGGGCCCCTCCGCAGCACCTCCGCTATGGATCACTCAACCCTAGTCTTCGCATCCGTCTTCCCGGTCCTGTCCTTCTCGCACAGCACGCCCACGCCGGTTGCGACGCCGGACCTAGGTTCCACCGCGCCAGGCAACTCGTTTGGGAGTCCCTATGCACTGCGCAATACCGACGCACGAGGCCAAGGCCAAGGACAACACCGAACGGTCCGGCGCAACCTTGCATGGAGCTGTGCTACGAGATTCCTAAGCTTGCCCCAGGACGTGTCTTTTGCTCCACGGATACAAAAGAATAGAGAGGTGGAAGAGGCACTGAATTACCTGTTGGTTGGCGAGGGCAAGAGCGAGGACGGCAACGAAGAAAGCCTGGTGGAATGGTATACGAACGAGTGCCGGCTACACTTTGCGAACCATGTCAGACCAGGGCTGGAGGATTTGTGGGGGCAAAAAGTCGAACTGCAGTGCGCATGGGACATACTTGACGAGACTCAGCGCACTCTCGAGCAGGTGCAGAATGTGTACCTGGAGCCCTTTACCGAGCACTTGCTGCTGGTTTTACAGCAAAACGCAAGTAGCTCGACACTTTGGCCCAACAAGCAAACGCAGACTGCTGATGCCGATGCGGTGAGTGCGGTGGATTGGAAGTTTCGAAGCGATATCCAGGCGGTTTTTGCGTACTGTCTGCCGCTGCAGCGGTACTCGAAGACGCTCAGTTATGTCCTGTACGATGCGGGATGTAGATTGTTCCGGATCTACAACCGACAGGACGGCATGGAGACGAGATCTCAGGACACAAAGAAGGTTAGAAAGCGAATGACGACGCTTCTCCAAGGACTGGAGCGCAGTGGGCTGGGCGGTGACAGCGCGCAAAAGGCTTTTGCGCATGCGATGACCAAGCTGGTGGATTCGTTTATTGGGAGCCATTACCTCAAGGTTGATTGGTATTCCAAGAAGACTGTTGTGCCGCAGTTGAAGCTGTGGATCCAGGACGGCTTTTGTCCGCTTGTCGAGCTGGTGCTGGAATGCCTGAGATGCGAGCAGAGTAGCATTCTACCGACCGAAGTTTCCTCGTGGCAGGAGATGGCGCTCGGTAGGCTGGGAAGAGCGCGAGTTGACGACTTGTTTGATTTTGTCATCAATTGGGATAAGAGCATGGGCGCTATCCTGGACATCAAGGAGTACCTCAAGGTTACAAATGCGAAACAGCATCTTACGTCGAGCTTTTCACAGCAAATATCGAGACGCTTACTGCATCCTGGAGCTACGACAACGTATATCCTGAATGTGTACATCTCCATTATTCGCTCTTTCCATGAGTTGGAGCCCAAGGGAGTGCTGCTCGAACGAGTAGCGAGACCGATTCGAAGGTACCTGAAGGAACGCGATAACACAGCCCGGATTATTATACTAAGTCTGCTTACTGATCTCAACGACGAGACAGGCAGCAAGTTCTCTTCCAACAGCGAGCTTTCATACGAAATCGCAAGCGAAATGGCGAAGCCTTTTGCAAACTTTGGGCAAGATGCCGACGAGGAGCTCAACTGGAACGACATGAATTGGCAGCCATTGCCCCAAGACGCCTCGCCAGATTACAAAAAGTCAAAGGTCGAGGACGTCATCTGGTTCCTGCTGA
This sequence comes from Exserohilum turcica Et28A, assembly GCF_000359705.1. Classification (NCBI taxonomy): domain Eukaryota; kingdom Fungi; phylum Ascomycota; class Dothideomycetes; order Pleosporales; family Pleosporaceae; genus Exserohilum; species Exserohilum turcicum. The sequence goes on along the minus strand of NW_007359937.1, from coordinate 1,289,184 downwards.
CCTTGTGGGAACGCGATGACTTTATTAATGAGCTGAAGAACATATATGGAGATCACTTGCTTAGGTGCCAGGACCCAGAGTATGTCAAGGAGATTAGGCTGCTGGAGCTGATCAAGGTACGACTGGGAGATGACAAGCTACAAGCATGTGAAGTCATGCTGCGCGACGTCCTTGAGTCCAGGCGTATCAACAGCACAATCCGTACAACCATCAATACACCAGCTTCAAACTCGCTGGTTACGCCGGATAATCGTAGTAAGGGGCCTCAGACACCAGATGGTCGGCAACCAAGAACACCACGGCCTCGTCGTGGAACGAGGTCAACCAAAAATGCTACACCTTCTGGCCCGACTACAGCGCCACCTGCTGGTCCTACACTCAACGCACAGATTCTATCGTCGTTCTTTTGGCCACAACTGCGCGATGATACGTTCCGCGTGCCCGCACAGATTGATGCGTTGCAAAAGGAGTACGAATCGCGCTTCGAACGCATCAAAGGCATGCGCAAGCTGCGCTGGATGAACGCCCTAGGCACTAGCTCCATAACGCTCAGCTTCGCCGACCGCACAGAAGAATTCGACAACCTCACCCCCTGGCAAGTCAGCGTCATCTACGCCTTCCAGCCCCAACCCGGCGAAGAAGCGCAAAGCACCGCCGCCAAACGCGACGAAGGCACCACGCGCACCGTATCCCAACTCGAAGAAATGCTCGAAATGGACGAGTCCCTCGTCCACCAAGCCCTCAGCTTCTGGGTCGGAAAATCCGTCCTCCGATTCCACCCCCCATGCACCTACTCCACCATCGAGTCGCTCCCCAAAGCCTCATCGAAAACCGGTGCCAACGACGCCGATGCCGCGGCCGCCGCAGAGGAACGCGCAGCCATCCAGGCCGACACAACAAACAACACGGTTAAATCCCAGAGCGAAATGCTCGAGCAGAAGAAAGATATCTACACGGCGTTTATCCTCGGGATGCTGACCAACCAGGGTAACATGAATGCCGGCCGTATTGCAATGATGATGCGGATGATGGTTCAGGGAGGCTTTCCGTTTGGCGCTGAGGAGGTGGGTTGGTTGCTCGAGCAGTTGGAGGCCAAGGGGAAAGTGGTTAGGGTTGGCGGCGATGTTTGGGGTATCAGGAAGTAAGTAAGGCTGGTGTATTTCCAAACTTTTTTTTCTTTCTTCCTTTTTTAGAACACAGAGAATGCTGCGGGTTTTGGTGGCTTTGATGGAGTGTGCCGGGGGGGGGGGGTAGATGAATGCATGAGTAGATGAATGATGCTGGAAAAAAAAAGTGTGAAAGGCGTATAACCATTTCTTACGGCCTGTCATGGTGCTGGTATTGAATGAAGCTTCAGCCTTTTTACGCTGTACTAGCTGTTCTAGCGTCCCCTATGTAAGTAATTGGACGACTCGCCTGTTCTAGCTTCACATTGAGCTTCCTCGTTATATTTCTGTCGTGTGGAATATACATACATTTTGGTGACGGTAGGAGTTGTGGGTTATGCTTGGTGTAGGTAGGGGTAGGGGCGCTGATTATGCCTTTTTTTTGAGAGAGAGATGAGATGAGAGATGAGAGAAGTGGTGCGGCGCATCTGGTGAGGTATTTGGGGTGAGATATGCGGTGAGATATGGAGGACTGTGATGGGGGTTAGGTGGACCTGGCTGGGTGTGTTGTGGTTTCGCATCGTACTTATTGGTTTTCTTGTATGAAGAGAGAGAGAGAGAGAGAGAGAGAGAGAAAGTGTGTGTTTTAGGGACTACGAAGGAGCTCGTTTTTAGTGTGTCACTATCCAGCCGCCCACCTGTATAGATATACTGATCGATTGGTATTTTATCCAACATTATTTTTAGTAGCACGAGCTAAAGCCCAAGCGAGCCTCCCTACCAGGCGGAAGCTCAAATACAAGAAATGAGATGCCTATTTTAAAGCGAAATGTCCCTTCAAGTTGCATCTCTCTCCCCCCACTAGCAAAGTCGAGGGCCCCCCTCACTCCCCCTTCTCGCGTGCCGCAGAAGGAAAAAGATCTTGTAGGACGCATTGTGTAGAGGAACTACGCTAGAAGGTACTAGATATATTTATTCACGATTTCCTGATTCTTCGGCAATCGAGTGTGGGTAGGTATCACTTTTAATCAAATACATTGAACAAAGTTGAACGCGCTCCTACGTATCACCCAATAGGTTCACAAACAACAAATATATTTTTATTTGCTTTCCAAAACATGTAAGATGCTTCCTCCTACAGAGATACTGTTTAACTAGATAATAGTAATCGAAATCGAAACACGCGCATGATAGGTGGGGACACCAAAAATAAGCTCCTTCACGCAGGTGAATCCGCCAGGTAGAGCTTGGCGCCAACCCAGGCAGCCGCGTGGCTATGGCCAATGACTGAGTTGTACAACCACCTTCACCCTAGAAACCCCACTTACCAATTGTAAATGCTGCTATCGTCCTATTCAGGCATGGCGCCGCATTTGATGCTCTTGGCCCTTTGTCGCTTCCTTCCGCTCACAACCAAACGCTCAACTCTTGTTGTTTGCTCTTCCACTACATCAGTTTCACAACACAATCATTTTCTGCACGGCATTATAAGGTCGTGCCCTCTTTTGCAGAGCTTCAGGTGGATGATTTTACAGACTTGAATACGGCGGAGCTTGTACGGCAGAGATCATACTGCACAGCACTTTCAAGAATAGGCAAACCCTGCAGTGCGCCACCACTGTAAGCCCCAGGTCTCACATGTCTACATACCTACAGGAGAGCTTTGCAGGGAATTTATTTACTCACCCAACCATAGAATCGGATCGTCAACAGTTTTGTAGACTGTATGCGCAATGGCTCAGCGTGTAGTGCCACAAACGCGCGCCAGCAGTCTTTGGGACAATGCTGTAGCCCAGCTGCCAGACGAACACAAACGCAGAATCGACTTTACTAGCCCTAAGAAGATCGACATGCTGAAAGACTTACGCGAGATGGCCGACGGAAAAAGAGATGAATTCATGAAATCAAGATGGACGTACAAACGCAAGAGTGGAGAGACTGTCATCATGAGAGACGTATTCGAGAAGTTTGTACGGTGGATCGACATGTTCAAGCGCATTGGAGATGTGGCAGTCCAGTATGACCCAGTACATGCTGCACTTCCATGGGCTGGAATTAGTTTTATCCTACAGGTATGAGTTCAATTGCTTTTGCAAAAAGGAAGTCACTGACGTACACAGATTGCCGTCAAGGATATCAATCAACTGGAACTGGTCATAGAAGGCCTCACTTGGGTATCTGAGCTGATTTGCCGCTATACCATTCTAGAAGCCCTCTATGACTATGATACATCACCAGCTTCGAAAGAACTGGAAGAAGCCATAACCATGTTGTACGCGAACATTCTCCTCTATCTTTCGAACACGATGGACTACCTCGAACAACGGACCATGAAGCGCTTGTTCAAGGGCGTGATTCATTCCAGGGACTCATTGGAATCAAACTTAGAGGACATACACAAAGCGGAAGACAGAGTCAAAACATGGAGGGCTCTATCTGAAAGACAAGATAATGCGGAGAAGAGCGCAAAGATGATCCTTCTTCTCAAAGCCATGAACCAACCGCTGAGAAGACTGGACCAAACCCTGGAGAGTGTACAGGATAACCTCGAAACATCCAAGCGTATTCAGATCCTCCAATGGCTGTCGACTGAGCCGTATATGGGACATCATAATGAAACCAAAAAGGTAGTCCTTAAAGGAACCGGCATGTGGTTGCTACGGGACCCTCTCATCAAGAGATGGAAGGACGATAGCGCATCTTCTATGTTTTGGCTTCATGGGATGGCGGGGGCTGACAAGAGTAAACTTGTGTCCATTTTGATCGATCATGCTATGAAGGGGTTCGAAGCGGGCACTAACTCACGGCCTGCATTCTTTTACTGTTCCAGAAACCCAACAACGCCAAGACGCTCAAGTCCCGGAGCGATATTGGCTAGCATTGCAAGACAGCTTTCAAGTTCCGCACCAGGGAAGCCTCTCCTGAAACCAACAGTTGAAATGTACAAGAAAGAAGAAGCAGAGGGATTTCCATCTGGGCCGCCGGAAATAACTACCACCTGCGAGCTCATCATACAGTTAGTCGGATTATACCCTCAAACTACGATTTTCATCGACGCCTTGGACGAATGCAACAATGAGACACGATGGGAATTGATCGAATCGCTGGAGAAAATCCTCAAAAACGCATGCAGCCTGGTCAAGGTTTTCATTTCAAGTCGAAATGATCAAGACATTGTGATGCGGTTGAGCGGTTACCTAAACCTCAAGATCGACTCTAAAAAGAACAGCGTTGATATATCTAGGTTTGTGAGCAGTGAGGTAGAGCAACTCATTTTGAGTAAATGGTTGCTACGCTATAGCACGTCTAAAGATGAACTCAAATCGATGATTATTGCTCGGACCATTCAAGGTTCCCAAGGAATGTAGGTTTAGAAATCACTGCTTTGTTGCGTTGAAGTTGACATTGCTTTTAGGTTTCGGTGGGCGAGCATGCAATTGCAATACCTTTGCTTGCATACCCTAGACGTTGACGTTAAGAAAGCCCTTGGAAAACTCCCACCAGATTTACGTACGCTGTACAGTGAGATTTACGATATGATTTCCGACAGGCCCGGCCAAATCCAAGCGACCATTTTCAGAAACTCTCTTCATTGGTTGTTGTGTGCTCAGATGAAGCTGCCAGCTGACATGTTCTTGGTCTCAATCTCAACAATTCCCACCGAAGGCAATCAGATCTCAGTCTCGCAAGTAGAATTGCTCGATATCTGCAACAACTTCATCGTTCACGACTCAGAGCTCGACACTTTTCGTTTCGCACACCTTTCTGTTCGAGAATTCTTGGAAGAAAGGTCTGATTCCGTATGCAGACAAGCCATAGTCTGATAGCAGAAGTATGCCTCTGGGCCGTACTCTCCACAAGTCCAACTCCAGCAACGCAGAAACTCTTCCGCGAGCTTGGCTGGGAAACCGACGCCGATCCTTCTAAAATCAAGAGCATTGGTTTTTACACAGATGTGTACTGGGCTGTTCACTGCAAATTCGCTGGGGATCTCAGAAAAGCAGGCACTCTAAAAGCGGCGTTGAGACATATGCTGCTGGGTGAGGATAGCACAACGGTCACTTCCTCTATTTATCTCTGGATGCTTCGAGTTGAGACTTATCCTCGAGTTGTGAGAAAAACTCTAATTCGAGATCTCCGCAAAGTGCCACAATTGTCAGATTGTACAGTCAACGAACACCAACCTTCTAACTTCCCGTGCAAACCAGGTATGAGTTGGGAAGATCACGAGAAATTTCTAGAATTGCTGAGACAACCACCATTCCCGGTAGCCGTTTTCGTCATCTACGCTTTTGGTTTCGAAGAGCTTGGCCAAGAACTTTCAGTCAGTGAGGCACTGACAATACCTTATACAAACAAGCGCGGGAAAAGTATTGTACAAGTCGCAGCCAAGTACCGAAGCTACTCATTGGTATCACATCTCATTGTACAGAAAGAGTTCAAAGCTGTACATGCTTGCGATATGCTTGTCGCTGCTGACACTGAATATCGCGAAGAAGTGACAAGGCACCTCATCAGTCGTTGGACGGCCGATCAACAAAGCAGAGAAGAGTGGTTAGTGACGATCCTCAGAATCGGCTCCGTGGAAATAGCAGAAACCTTTCTCGACTCATTGAGAGACATCTCAGTTACGCAAGAGATGGCCAATGCAGCTGTGGCAAACGACCGCAGCAGCACAGCGATGATGGCATTACTGCTTCGCCGGCGTGAAAAGGCGTTTGAAATCACAGAGTTGATAAAGGTGGCCCTAAGATCCAGGGGAACACCCGTTACATTATTGAAGTTGCTTCTTGATCAACAGAATGCGAACATCATAATCACCAAAGAGATGGTAGAGTCAGCCATAGTATATGGGGATGAACGCGTTGAAAAGCTGAAACTTCTTCTGAGTCAACAGAATACGAAAATCGCAGTCACCAAAGAGATGGTAGAGCTAGCGATTGCACAGAAGAATCAAAGCGGTGGGTTGGTGGAATTTCTTTTGAACCAATGGGACGAGGATATCCCGATCACTAAAGAGATGATAAAGGGTACTGAAACACCTGGATCTGGTAGCAGCCCATTGATCAAGCCCACCATGAGTCGACGAAGCAAAGACGTGCTACTAGAAGCGTTAGCCATAACGGCGATCGTCCGGCACTCTGGTAAGGAGGCAGTGAAGTCCGCGATAGACAAGTTTGGGGCACATTCGGTCATCACAGAAGAGAATATGGATATTGTGCTAGAGGATGAAAAACGCGCGCAAGAACTGCTACCACTATTTCTACAGGTCCGAGAAGATGTATGCGATTGGCTCCTGCAACGCAAGCACAGTCACTTTCGTACAGAAAGGGTAGGAAAGAGTCGATGCCGAATCAGGTTCGAGACTTCTGATTGGATGTATATCAAATTTGGAGACACTGGGTAGAGATCTGGGGGAGTAACGAGAAGCGCAAACGTCATAGGTACGCGTGTGAAAGGAAGAAAGCATGTATCCTCTCACCAAACAATAAACTCTATGCATTAGGCTCTCATCACACCGCACTGTACGCGCCGTAAGAAACATTGCAATAGACACGCAGGAGTAGAAAGTGAACACGCAACTGTTGCTGCTGCTGCAAAGGGCTACACGCAACCAAATGTACATAGTGCTGACTCAGTAGTCCAAGCCACCATTCCGTACGGAGTTACTGTAGAACCAGGAAGTGTAAACTTTACACAGTAATACCGCCGTGCTCCCGTATGCGCCACGAACTCAGCTTTCCCATGCCTCTCGCGTCCCGATTGTCTAGACCATTACAACCTTTGGGCGCGCGCAATGTTGGGGAACTTAAAAAAAAACTATGTACTTAGCGTACCCTGGTTACCTGCGTCAATCGACATGTATGTACGTATGTATGTACGTAGCAAGGTTCTACACGTCGCATGACGCCTTCGCTGCACCCAAAGTACCTGTTCCCCCCCCCCTCCCCTGCAGGCCATAAATTCATTATACGTGCATGAACCAGCTTGCTCAACCCTTTGAATAAAACACAATGGGACACATACACGCACATCCATCCACCCACACGCGCACCTGCGTTAGCGTATCGCCTCGTAAGCACCGCAGCCCGCGACGCGCCATCCCCGTAAGTACAGTAAGTAAGCGAACAAAAAGAAAAAAAATGCACTTACTTAGCCACGTACGTGTACAAGTGTGAAAGCCAGCATTTCAGCGTGCTATTGTCCGCATCAATCCAGCTAAGTAGCCAGCCCGCATCGCTTATGCAGGACAAAACAGCCCACGTATGGACCTTGTTTTCCTTCGCGCTGTGAGTACGCTGGCCTGTGTATTGTAAGTACGGGGGGTTTGGCAGTGTGGCGGTGTGTAGCGGGAGTATGGTACTCGTTAGTATATATATATATATACTTACAGCATAGCGCGATGTCACAATAGGGTTAAATGGAGATGATGTGTAAGGTAAAAGCTGTAGACTGGGTTTGGAAATGGATGTAGCAGTGCGATTAGTATGTATATATATATATATAACGTATGTGGCAAGCGAGCGCCGCAGGCAAGCGAGCGCCGCACCCCAC
>NW_007359937.1:1216414-1279729 GCF_000359705.1 Exserohilum turcica Et28A | reverse complement strand
CTGGCAATCGCGTCGAGCAGGTATACCAGCGCGTCGGCGGCGGATTGTTCGTTCAGACACGTTGTAGACAGCAGCAGCGCGACGATTACTTTGTGTTTAATAGAGATTAATAGAAGAAATAGCAAGCTGAATATCTGCTTTATTTAAAGCTAATTGAGTAGCGCTACGTTGAGCTATTGTTCGTTGAGATAGGAGAGGTGCGCAGGTTTGGTGGGGTGCGGCGCTCGCTTACCTGCGGCGCTCGCTTGCCACATACGTTATATGGATTTGAAGCATTCATATCATGTTCTCTTTTTTTCTCTCTTTTTTTCTGGGTTACTTTTGTATTGTATTGTATTGTATTGTATTGTATGGAAAACCCGTGTTCTAAATACACAGCAATGACACATACGATGTACATATATATATATACTGCGGTTATGAAAGCCGCTGCGCTGCGTCAGCCATGTCGAAAGCACTCGGAGAAAAAAAAGGTAAGAATATGGGTAATGAGGGGTGCCGCGTGCGTGGGTAGGTACGTACGCATGCACAGTACCAAATACGAGAGAGATCACCCCCCTTTGTACACGCGCCTTGTTGGGTGGGCATGTATGGGCTGAGGGAAAAAGAAAAGCGGGGGGGGAACGCACACCCCTTTTTGTGATCGATGTATGTATGTATGCATTTCGCGTTACATTCCTTGATCAGGCTGGTGTGTTTATGAAGAAAATAATACAATGAGGGAAGGGATTCTGAGGGGAAATTTTCTAATACGAGTAGTACAGCGAAACCTGGATAGCAGTGGTATAAAGTAATTTAGTTGGTGGAACTTTGGTAGTGTAAAGTGTGATGTCTATCTGAGATTAGTTATGATGGGTTACGCTATGCCATGTACATTTCCATCGCTGACCATGCCAGCAACCGCTGCCATCTACTCAATAACCAGCAGCCGCTGTGTGACATCGAGGGCGCCCTCGAAATTCCCACTGATGGCGTAGATGCTCTGCATTGCAAACGCGGCGTCGGTGCTGAAATCCTCATGTCCCCAATTCCCATATTGACACTGATCCTGCAGTTCCTGCTTCACCTGCTCCCTGAGCGCAGCACATCTCTCGTAAGCCGGAAGCGCTAGCGCAACAAGACCCAGGCTATGCCACATACGGCCTACGTTAAACTCGGCTTCTTGGCGATGGATAGCGTGTGGGCTTTTGGTGCGCAGATCGTAGTATCTGTAAACGAACGACAAACCTTGTTGGATTTGATACTGTCTGTTCTCTGAGAGGCGTTTCATGGCGTGCTGGATGTACGCCACGCCTATGCTCAAATTGAGCACTGGATCCTCGGGTGTGATGGCGAATGCGCGAAAGTAGTAGTTTAGTGCGGCCATGTAGCTTCCACCGCACATCAAGACATGTGCGTATAGTGCAAAAAGAGCCGGGTCATGGTCTTTGACTTGGCCTACATCTTCGACGTTGATGTTGTTTCTGAAGCCGCCTTTGGTCTCTCTGGTATCCCGGAAGTTGTATGCAATGCGCTGCTCAGGAGTGAGAAGTGCATAGTCGACGGTTTTTATGTAGCGCATAAGGACTTTGTACGCGGGGCCCGTCGCAAAACCCTCGGGGAAGGAACATAGGCGATTGACGGCACTGTAGATACGGAAGAGGTCAGTACCAAAGGGATACTCTTTGAGAAGCCAGCGGGCTGCTACAGAGGCTTGGAGCGAATTGTCAGCCGCAAGAGCACAGGCCAGTCGACATATCTGCAGCTGTTGGTGGTAGGTTTGCGAGCGGTGAAAGACATTGGCTTGGAGGGCAATGTCGAGTGTAGCAAAACACTGCTCTTCATCACCTTCGTTTGCGAGTAATGTGGCGTAACGACCAAATGCATCGCACCATCTATCGAAATGTATACCCCAGAAATCGGTTGGAGGTTTGTCGGGCCATTCTCGGAGTTCAGGATCGGTCTCACCATCTTCGGCGTTGTTCGCTACCACAGCAAGTACCATGAGTGCGGATTCTTTCCAAAGATCCCCCCCTGTGACGCGCCGGAAATAAGTCATGAGGTCTTCTTTTCTGTTCGAGTAGAACAGATCAAACGTAGAAAACTCCTCGATTAGTTCTCGTGTGATGGACAAGACTTCCTTGATAGCCTCCTCGTTTCCATCTTCGGCTGGTTCCCACAACTCATCCAGTCTTTTGAAGCTGGAAATAATTTCTCGATGCTGAGCCCTTGCAGCCTTCAGGTCATCCGCAAAATCGGTCGCCAGCTTTTGGAGCTTGTTGCGAAATAGACGGCTCGTAATTGACCGGATTGGCACGTCCGTGCCCTCAAGGGTAGTCCGTCTCGGCTCCATGTCGGATATGGACTCAGCCTCCTCGTCCCGAACATCGAGAAATGCCTCGACTTTTGGCGCTTTGGTCCTTTTAGTTCGAAATAAACCTTTCTTAGGCCGCTCAGTAGGGGCGATAAGAGCCGGCAGTTCGTTCCTATTTTCATTCGAGGAATCATCGTCTTCGCCGATTTGTCCAGTCGCCTTTTGCATTTTCTTCCTGTTTCTTCGCACGGTACTCTTCCGAACAGCATACCTGCCTCGGGCTTGCCGACGCTGATTGTAGTAGTATACTCTCAGCTCATCGTATGCCTGAAAACCCAAAGCCTTGAGTTTGTGACCATATTTGTCACGGTAGATGGTCTCTGCGCGCTGTCCAGCTTCTTGCCACATGCCTTGGTCTTCGAAGAACTTTGCGAGGATAGCAAGGTCATCATAGTTCTCTGCTGGCCAGTTTTTCAAGACGGGAATGATCTCTGCCACCTTTTCGGTGCGCCCCTCGTTCTTGAAACAAGTGTGCAAACCAATATAGCTCATGAGATTGAATTCCTTTGAGTTGTTGTTGAAAAGTGGCTCGTAGAAGCGCAGCGCATCCTTGTCATGGCCCGTGGCGTGTAGGGCGTCGCCGATAATGCGGAAAAGATCTTCATAGTCCCACATCAGCGCATCTGGCCCGTGGTCGTCCGGCTCTAACATTTCGAGGTGGTGCTATTCCTGTCAGCAGATCTGTACACGTTCAGCTTATGTGGGGCTTACCATAGCTTCTTCATAATCGTCTTTGCTTCTGCGCAGCCGGAACAAGCCAAGCTTGACTCTGATCTCTAGAGGTAGTGTTGAGCCGTACTTTGCGTCTTGAGATCTCCGTACGAAGCCAGGAACGGCAATACGCCTTGGACCATCTTCAATGTCAAACTCGCGGTCGTCATCAAGCTCATCCCAAAACGTCTCCGTTCGTCTCCCCTGTTTCCAGCGCGAAAGCGACTTGAGTTTTGTAACGCCAATCGCATAACTACCCGCGCGGTCTAAAAGATCGAGATAGATATTGATCAATTCCCAATCGAGTTCATTCGTGACTGGATCGCGACCGGGTTGCGTGAAAACATCAATAGCCTCCTCAAAGCTATTGATGAGCTTGTGGAGATGTATCTTAGTCTGCCTCGGGGATGCGGTGCCCATCATTGCCATGATCTTCAGCACACTAGTGTCTGGGTCCTCACCTTGCTCTTTACGCGTCTTGAGCATCTTGAGACCCAGGGATACGCATTTTGACGAGCGTCCCAGCTGTGCTTCAATCTCGAGCTTGTGACTGCGGGCTTCATAGTCGTCGTTGAGCAGGATTATCTCGTTCAAGCATGGAAGTATAGCAGCCGACTTGTTCGCATCGGTAAACCGCGGGTGTTGCTCCGGGTCCAACTGTTGAATGCGCTCGATGATGAACTGCCAAAGGCCGGGATCACGCTTCGTTGGCGCACCAGCTAACAATACGGCTATAGAGTCCTCTTCGCGACCCATTTCCGTGTAGATCTCAGAGGCGATGTTGTAAGCATCGAAGATCTCGGGGTTGAGTTGAATGGCCTGTTGAGAAAACGAAAGGGCAGCCTCGTAGTCCTTTTCGATAAACTTGGCATTGGCTTTTTGTTGCAGGGCCTTCCATTCTGCACCTGGATCGGCGACAGGGCGAGGACCTCTGGGGCCTTTTTCTCTTCCGGGTTTCCCGCGTTTCCTACCCCGGGTAGACCGAGCACCGCTGTGGCCGCCACGGCCCCTCGTTGAAGGGCGCCCTCGCTTTCCTCCGCGCTGACCTCTGGTCCTAGACGCAGGAATGATATTAGCCATGGTTGCATCTTTGGTGGTACGTCTGCCTCTCCCTCTCTTCTGCTTCATACGCCCTTCCATATCCTCAAACTCAACGCCTAGCTCCATCTCGTCGGGATCACCCTCATCTTGCTGCGCATCTTCGGACGAATAGTCTGCGTCGACTTCCGAGTCATCTCTGTTCTCGATTTGGATGAGCCGTTCTCGCTCTTTCTCTTCGTCAATCATACGTTCATAATCATCGTCCTCATCCGAGCTTTCAAACTCGCGGTCGTAGATGGAGTTGCTGAATCCAGTAGCATCAGTATACGCATCTTCGTCCTCCTGCTCAGGGTTTGCTGGAATAAATCCCTCGAATACGGCTGGTCCACTCGTAGCATACGCCCTGTTGAACGGATCATGGAAAGCACCACTGGTGAAGGGTGCCAAGGGCACGTCTTCTTCTACGTCCTCTACGGCATCTAGTGGAATGAGAGGTATGTACGGACCCCGGGCTGGGGGTGGATGGTGAAGTTGAAGAGGCTGAAACTGAGGCGGCGAGTATACTTGCTGAGGGGGATATATCGGTTCATTGTACGGGGACTGTACGGGATACTGCTGTCTGCCATGTTGGGCATGTGGTCGCATCAAGTTGGAGCCATCGTCGTCGAAGGAGCCTGCCTCGGGCAAGAAGCGTCTATCGTGCTCAGGATGCCCCGGCAGCCATTGTCCGTAGTATCCGTTGCCCGGGTTCATTGTGAGCTCTAACCTGGCATGGCTGCACTAGTAGGTGTTTGTGAGTGGCGCATCAAAGTTGCATGTGACGTCGAGAGGGTCGGAAAGAAGTGAGAAAAAGCTTTAGTGGCAGGGATTGTGCTGGGCCTAAGAGGCTAGCGTCCGTGCGCCGCGCTAACGAGAGCGGGCGGAGCAGGCAAGCTCGCGTGCGGGCTTACTTGCACCAGCGCGCCGATTGGCATATTTACGAATACGCTGAGGATCGTGTAGGTAGTTCATCACAGCCTCGACGAGGCCGTTTTTAGAAATCTCACTCAGCGGCTATACGGCCTCGCATTTGCAGTGTAGATGGCCCAAGGGCGAGTTGGCCGAGCAGCTGGCTCGGAACGGGCTATTGAAAAGAGCCCGACGATGCCCTGGCCAGCCCTGCAGCCAACAGCCTAGCCCCCCCCTAGTTACCTCGACCCAACACCGAAGGACAACCACATGCTGCAACCCGGGTCCTCGGCAACGCCCCTGGGTACGTCTGGTGGGGTCGTTTCGTTTATATCCATGGCCACGACCCGGCTTTTGCACGCAGCATCTGCAAGAAAGAGCTCGCTCAAAGGCATAGACAGTCGGCCTCGCAATCCCCTACACCACAGCCATGCTAGGGACCCATCTTCTCGCCGGCCTTCTCTGCGCCTATGCCGCTGTCGCTATCAGCATGCCGCAGCATGAACCCCAGCAGCCTCTCCTTGCACAACACAAAGCGAGTGGATTGGACTCACAGACTGTCCATGTGATGTTGGTCTATACAGAAAGCGGAAGCAAAATGGAGCGAGTGGCTCAAATACCGTTGCATAAACGGATCCTCCCAGGTGCGTTGCTTGGGGTGCCAACTCGGCCTTTTCCCAATGCCTCTTGGCCGGGCTGCCACAGTCTGAGTAGCCCCGTCAAATCACTGATCTCCCGGCTAGGCCTTGTTTTGCCCAGGCAGTTGGACACGATCAAGATTGTGGCAGCGGCCACTGGACAAGGGCGTTCCGTTGCCCTGGAGCGGCTAGACAGCATCACATGCAAAATAACAACAGACGTCGATGATGAAGGGGAACAAGCGCCAGCCGGTCTACCTTGGTTCTCTCTCAAAGACGGAACTGTTCGCATCAAAGACACTCCATCAAAATGGTTTCTAGGGAGCAGAAGGATACAAAGTTACAAATGCCGATGACTTGTGACTGCAAGTCTAGTAGGCTGGTACATGTAACATGCAGATGCTAATGTGTAATGTTCTATGATCTCGGCGGGTATATTAAAATGCTGCTTACTTGAATGCCAATCGCTATATCCAATTCCGTCCAACCCAAACGCCTCGTATGCAAAATATGGAGGCCCATCAGACGCTGTTGTCGCCTTCGTTCATGCCAACCATTTCGTATTCCCCTGCGCCATCTCTCCCTCTACCCCTTCCTCTCCCCCTAGACTCGCCCCCTTCCTCGTCCTCTGCCACCGGCTGCGCCCGCGCTGGTGTCTTGCTCCCAAAGTTGATAGGTCTCAGTTCCCTCCACTGACACGCCCAAACTCCAAGTGATGTCATGATAGTCGCGCTGCATATTTGGAGCGCCCACCAGAAGAGGTTCGCGGGTATCGCATGCGTGTATAAGGAGGTGACTACCAGGTGAATAAAGTGTACCGTAAGGGTAAAGTCCAAGACGAGCTTCGAGCGGGCGATAAGAAGCAATATGAAGATGGCACTGCAACGTGTTAGACTCAATCCACGGCTTCCAGCAACGCGTCGGAGCGCTTACCAAGTGAGGCTGTTCAACACCCAAACCAGCCCCAGTGTCCATCCAACCGCCGTGTCACCGCTCAGACTCTGCCAGTTGAACAAGAGATCGAGGCTAACCTCCTTGCCCGCCACTAGCGCAGTAAACAGAATAAGGACGCCGGCGCATGCATAGTATGCGAGTTGCAGGAGGACAATCTGCGAGAGGATGCGGGTAGGGGATAGATCCGCGAGTGCGCCGGGTCGAGGAAGGCGGCGTCGGCGTGGCATTAAAACGCGAGCAATGCGCTATGATAGGAGCATAGGGAGGGGGTGCGTTTCCAAGTCTACGTTGTAATGGTCGTTGGCAAGGTTACCTGTTCACTGATGGTTCGCAGCCACGCTTCGGCGAAACCTAAGGCGCCAGCGCCGATGTCATAGCGCGGGACTTTTGCCAAGCACGAATTCGCGATCACTGCGCTTTCAACATTCAATTTCAACATTCAATTGCCGGCCACCCTGCTCGCAAGCCCGCCAGAGAACTACACGCTACGTAGTATCAGAGTACGCGACGCCTGCCGCCTACCCGTACTCGGAATCACCAATTCCCTTCGCCCCGGGCTACCCCTCCGCCTCAGCGCCCTCCGCAACCTAAGACTCCGCAGCCATGGGCTGGTTTAGCTCAAGTCCAAAGGACGACTCTGGCATTAAGAAGACAGAGGGCGGCGCATTCGAGTCTCCCTCACGGTCAAACCGCAAGCAATGCTACGCAGCACGCGATGCCTTTTTCGAATGCCTCGACAAGAACAACATTCTGGACAGCATAAATACAAAGTCTGGGCGGGACAAGGCCGCCAGTTTCTGCGGGCAATTGGACAAGGAGTTTGAAAAAAACTGTGCACACAGCTGGGTGAGTCGACACGGCCTCCTCGCAGGTGATCACATCACATGGCATGTTGTCTGGTGGAGTAATTCCTCCGGTCGGCATCATGTTGCCGCCAGTCAATCTTCAAGATTGGCGGGAAATTGGTGTTGGAGAAAACCATACTAACACCAACCAGGTTGAGTACTTTAAGAAGCAACGAGTCGTCAACTACCAACGCGAACAGACAATCAAAAAGATTGAAATGCAGGGCGGCGAGATCCAGGCACCCCAATTACCACTGCCGGGCCAGAACAAGTAATTTGCGGCGCTCTCCAGAAAGATTGGCACGTCAGTCTGATCAGCTGTTCGTTTTTAACGCCCCTCATGACCTTGTATAATATATAGTAGTAGTAAAAAAAATATACGATTCCCCCCCAGCCGAAGCTCGTATATGTGGGAAGAACAGAGTCAGTCAGCACGTGGTGTAAGTGGGAAGCCGGAACCAGAAATAAGGAAAGAAAAGAAAAAAACGGGACCAAACAGAACGAGTCGTCTAGCCTACCCCAAAGGCGGATAAAATGGTCTGTTTTATACCCTTGCCCTGTTGGTTCAAGGGACAGTACCGTGGTTCACCACCAACGTAACGCATGTATGTGTGCAGCATGTGCGTCGGCACTTTAAATTCCCCCACTACCACTACCACCATGCACATCACATGCAGCGCCCACGCAATGCATGCACACACATACGCATCCAGCCCATTGTGACAAAATAGCAAACAGCCAACAGCCACTGATTAATCAGAAACAGTTCTGCCTGCATAATAAGCAAAGAAAGAAGCCGAAACCAAGGAAAAAGAAAAGAAGAAAAGACCACCACAACTATTCTCATTACCACCAACCACTTACTCATGTCCAGTCTGTACGCCCCTAAAAAAAGCCTCTGGATCATGACACTTGCACATTTGGCCGTCAACGAAAAAAAAAAGCCATCACCCCCCCAAACGGACATGTCTCCCGATGCAAACAACCCAGCCCCGGGGGAAGGGAAGGGAGAGGGGGGGACAGAACCTCGCTAGAAGGGAGCAAGAACCCTGACTAGGGTGGTGCACCACCACCACCCACCACCACGCCGCGGGCCCCTCCCCCTCCCCCTCGCATCTCTCGCATAATGTCGTCACTATATTTTCCTAAACCCATCCGCCTTGCAACTTCCTTGCCGTGCCCCATGCATACAAGAAAAACAAAAAAAACAGGGCTTACACTACACACCTTGGACGCAATCTCTACATAGGGGCATGTGTATTCCGAGATACTTACTATACGCCCTAGTTCGCTCTCTCTCCACTCCTCCTCCACTCCTCCTCCACACTGCCACTGCTGCTGCTGCACTCCTCTTTTTCTCCACTTGTGCTTGTGCTTGCAGCTTCCACACTAACCCGGGCATACATGTGCATACCCACACCTACCACATTGCTCAGAACACGAGTGTGTGTGCTGTGCTGTGCGTATATAGTACCCTCCGCTCCATTTTTTTTTTCCCTCTCTCTCTTCCAGCAGGGGCCTGTATGGCGCGTCGGTCGCGTGGTGCGTCTCTGTCTCACCCCATCCCCCTTCCCCTCCCCCCCCCGCTCAATCCCACGTCTCTCTGTTCGTACTTGGCCCACGCTAAGATGTAAGCGTAAATGTAAGCGTAAGTGTAAGTTGTTAACTTTTTAAATTGTAAGTCGGTGTACACCTACACCTAGGTGTAAGTACATAGCCCCGCAAAAAAAAAATCCACACACACACACACACAACCCCTCCCTCTCCTCTCCCCACAACCAGCATACTATGCCAAGACACGGGGCTTTTTTTTAAATTTTTTTTTAATTTACATGCCTGCCTTACTTCTCTGTCTCTCTGTGTGTGCGTGTATGTACATGTATGTCACTCCAATCTATATAATCCCCCCCCCACATCCAGGGAATCCTCCACTTGCATAATTCCCCCTTGACCTTTTTCCCTCAAAGATGCTACCCACGCACCATACTTACAACCAAACAAGTCTGTGGTCGGGGGAAAATTTTACCCCTCTTTTTTTTATTTATTTCTTAACCAAGCAGAATTGCGTATGTATATTTTTTTTTAAAAAAAAGAGACAAGGGGGAAGTGCCTGTTTGCAGGAAGAGGGGAACTAAACTAAAAACTAGGATATGTAAGCTGTGTGGTGTCGGTGTGCTGAACGGTCGGGGCGATAAGCGTGTAAGCACACCGTCAGCCACCAGCCACCGGCTAACGACAACCGGGAAGTTGGAAAAAAGGAATATGACAAACAAGGACCTTTTTTCTTTCTTGATTGTCCTGGTCCGGGGAGTCCAACACCCCCTGTGCCGCTTTTGCTTCCCGCGTGCACAGAAAGAGCACACACCCACACAAACAGAGAGAAAGAGGAGAGATGAGGGGAACCGGCATGACAAACTGGGCTTCATTCCATAAGTCGACTATGTTTTACCTAATACTCTATATTGATACTGATTGGCTACGTAAAACAGCGTTTGCAGGCTTTAGCCGCAGCATCGAGCAGCAATCAAGCAGCATCGCGCCACTTTGGTCTGCTTGTCGGGTCGCCGAGATCTGAGCTTTTTCTTTTCTCGGTTATCTGCGAGGGGGGGGGGGCGAGATACAGCGAACCCCACTCTCACTCCCCATCTGATGACTTCATGTGTACGAGTCAAGTGCTTGCGTTTACCCCTCCCCTTGGGTCCTCGCCTACCCAGAGGGATTCCCGCCTTCTGGAAAGTGTGCGTGCATGATGCACTTCGAGTCGTGTGTGAGATGCGTGATTCATGTGCCGTGCCCCTCTCCTCTCTACTCTGCAAGCAGCAAAGGAAAAAAACAATACGCCAGCCATGTCTATGAGTCTTTGTTGCAATAGAATCCAAGTCGCCATGATCAAGCTTATTCACCACTTGGTCGGCCAAATGGTTGCGGGATCAAACTCTCGCCTAAAAATGTCCACGTCAGACGGACAACCTTTACTGGGGGACCCAACCATGCTACTGTCAATGGCAAATACAATATCCTGGAAAGCGCCATGGAACTCCTCCTCTTCAAAGAGTAGCTGTCTCCACATGCGCGCCACTTCCTGTGCCGGGTTGCGGAATATAGGGCCTAGGCCGAAAGCGCCCAAGACCAAGTTGCGGTGTCCACAGTACGAGGCAATCCGGAGCACTGCCCGCATCTTCTCCCTCATGAGTTCTTTTTCCTGCGCAAACGAGTATTTGCAGCCACTCTCGTCGAGTTTTGGGCGTCGGACTGGTGCCACCGAGATGACGGGAAGGGAGGCGATGTCTGTAAAAGGCGCATAGTCTTGGTCGGGTCCAGCTCGAAATACGACTGCGGCTCGTTAGTCCATGTTGCCGTCGGACAGGCTCGGCTAGCATCTCAACATACAGACTTCTGGCGAGTATATTCCCCCTCTTTGTGGAATGGGGTAGTAATTTTCCTCTCGGCCTAATTGCGCGTTCCAGGGCATTGTGAGTGCATGAACGAGGTTGCTTCTTCGGGCGAGGCACTCTTCTGGTGCCATGAGTCCAGACTCCCAGTCGCCGCCCGCCCGCTTCTCGTTGGCTACATTGATGACTGGGATGCGTTTGCAGTTTGGGTCGGCGCTGAGCGCGCTCTGGTACCAGCCCAGGGCGTAGTTGACGGGGTCGCCCTCCATGACTGCCACTCGCGTCCGTTGTGATGATCGCTTCTCGACATTGATTCGTATTTGTGCAGAGTCTGGATACAGGTAAGACGTCTTCGAGTCCCGAATGTAGTGTTTCCAGATGTGAGGCATCCATATCCGTTTCGCTTCAGCAGCTATTTCCGAGGGCTTTGGTCTTGACTGTGGCATGACGATGACGTATGGCAGTGGTGACGTGTGCCAGCAGGGCGACAAAGGGCGTGGCCTCGATTGCAGTGTCTTGAAACAAAGGCACAAGTAGCCAGCGGCAGTGGGAACAGCGGTACGAGGGTGCAGCCAGGCACTGCGGAGAGGATGGTAGAAAAGACGAGGGTCCGTGACGAAAAAGGGCCCCCCGTCGTCAGGCAAACGGGACAGTATATCACTTGAGCAAAAGCCCACGGGCGCGTGTGATAATGCAGCTAGATCGTAGCTCGAGATCGAGGCGGACACTAGACTGGCGCATTTCTGCTGCGCCAGCTACAGGAGCGATAGCCGTCTGCGTCAGTCGAGCTGATCCCTGCGGGTGCCGCGCTGGCAACGAGTGGCATTCTCACACGAGCAGGCTATGGCGCAGCGCTGCAGAAGGATGGAGACATGATGCGTGTGCTAGGGCAATCAAGGACACGACCAGTGCTCGAGGGCCCCGGGAGCAGCGCCGACGTGTGTTTGCGAGTCCAATCCTGGTCCTGGGGCGATGCTGTGAACCCACATCACTGCCAGGCACCTGAAGCCACAAAGTGCCGTGTCGGGTTTTCCTGGGGTCTGTTAGGCAGGGATGCGTGGCGGAATCGATCGTTCAGGCCTCGAAGCGATCTGCACATTGTTGAAAGCGGCTTAGAAAGATCTGGCGGCGCTGGACAAGCCGATGATGACAGCTTGCTAGCACGTAGTGACCAAGATCCTGCACGATATAGCGCCGCAGCAATAGCGTCGGCACCAGAATCCAGCTGCAGGGCACACAGTCTTCTGGATCGAATCAACGGCCCATCGGGTGAATGCCTGCCGTACTACGCGGCCGCCTCTTTTCACCGCCAGCGAGGTGCCACCAAAACGTCAAACCAGCGACCCCGACGACACACCAAGCCGCCGCAATGTCGGGTCCTTGCCGGTGAGGGGGGTTTGAGAAGTGCCTGGCGAGGCGGGTGCGGCGATCGGCGGTGGCCCCGGGCAAGTCGTGGAGGGAGGCCATGTGCGGTTGTTGGCGTTGGAGTAGGCGTTGGAGTAAGCAGGTTAGGGGGGTGAGGGGGGGAGAGAAAGAGGGGAGGGGGAGGGGGGAGGGGGAGGGGGGCGCTGCCACTGCGCAGAAACAGGTGACTAAGCCAATGGCAGCGGGCGACGGCGCCCAGGCGTGCAGAACATGTCGCTGTCGCTGTCTTGTCACCAGGACGATGCGTCGTGGCCGTGGATGCCACATCGCGAGCCGTTACATGGTCCGACCTTGGGGCGGCCAGTGTTTCAGCGGCGACTCGAGTGTCACAGGTACGATTGCAGATTGACGAGCCCGAAAGAACGGCGAGGTTCCCACGATGCTAGCGCGGGGGGGCCCGAGCGCCGATTTGCCGTTTTCGAAACTTCGTAGACAACGTCCGCTGTTTGCGCGCACGCACGCACACACACACACGGCACTGGCACTGGCACCGTGGACCTTGGCCCCCTCGTCCTGCTGGCAAATTGCAAGTACCGCCGCGTAAATGAGGTGGAATCGCCTGCTCCAGCCCAGTCCTGTCCGCCCCCCGTGCTGGTCGCGAAACCGGGGAAGCGCTTCTGCCACGGCCCATGTGCTCTCTCCATGTCGCCTGCGCTGCTCTTCAACCCTCCGCCCAGCCACCATTGCTGAGCTGCTGCGCCCGTCTCCGCAGCCCTCTTTTCCACACGGCGGCACGCTGACCGTCAACGGCTATGTTCGCACCGTGCGCAAGCAGAAGCGCATTGCCTTTGCCGCCATCGGCGACGGCTCGACGCTGCAGACGGTGCAGGCTGTCCTCCCTCCCCAGCTCGCAGAAGGGTCAGTGGTTCTTCTCCCGCCCATGTGCGTGCGCTAACCAGGTGCACCAGCAGACTTTCAACCGGTGTCGCTGTAACAGCCACCGGGAAATGGACGCCTTCGCCCGGCCAGGGACAGTCACATGAACTCCAGGTGGACCAGGTGCGGATATTGGGAGAAAACGACGCTCCAGTGAGTCGGTCGCCGTGACATGCCGTGGCCGTGTCCAGTGTCTGATCTGCATGACCATATCTCAGACGTATCCCATACAGAAGAAGTACCAGACGCCCGAGTTTCTTCGCACCCTTCCGCACTTGCGCAGTCGACTGCCCTTCAACGCGCTGCTGCTGCGCTTGCGGTCCCTAGTCACGGCCCAGGTGACGAGCTACTTTGCGAAACATGACTTCGTCCAATGCCACCCTCCAATCATCACGTCCTCTGACTGTGAAGGCGCGGGCCAAGTCTTCACCGTGGCGCCCGAAGCACCGTCGGCACCCGCCACGCCCTCTTCCACCCAGGCCAAGCAGCAGGACGACTTGTTTTTTGGCGCTCCAAAGTACCTGACCGTCTCCAGCCAGCTGCACCTGGAGGCGCTGGCCCAGTCAGTAAATAAAGTTTGGACCCTATCTCCGACGTTCCGTGCCGAAAAGAGTGACACGGCACGTCATCTTAGTGAGTTTTACATGCTCGAGGCCGAAGTGGCCTTTGTAGACAACGTCAGTGTCATCATGGACACGGTAGAGGACATGCTGCGCTCCGTTGCTTCTGAGCTGCACACATCACTCGTAGGTCAGGAGCTCCTCGAGGCACGCGCACGGGACCAGGACCAAGACAGCGCATCTGTGTCCCACGCTACCCTTGCACAACGGTGGCAGGGGCTAATCGCTGGGTCGTGGCCAAGAATCACCTACAAGGCTGCAGTACAGCACCTCCAGGACGCTGTAGCTCAGGGCAAGGCGGCGTTTGAGTATGCACCTGGCCATGAAAACGGCCTGCAGACCGAGCACGAACGTTTCCTGGCTGAAAGCCTGGGGAATGGCGGACCCGTCTTTGTCACAGACTACCCGCGTAACATCAAGCCATTCTATATGGCGCCATCAACTGACGCCACGCCTGAGGACAGCGCAGCGCCGACGGTCGCATGCTTCGACCTGCTCGTACCCGAGATCTGTGAACTGGTCGGCGGCTCCATGCGTGAGCACAGGCTACCCAATCTCCTCAAGTCCATGGACGACCATGGCCTTGGACATGTCACGGACGGGTCCACCGACGCATCAGATGGCTCGTTGCAGTGGTATGTCGATCTGCGGAGGTACGGCAGCGTGCCGCACGGCGGATTTGGCCTTGGTTTTGATCGGCTTTTGTGCTACCTCGCCGGGGTTCCCAACATTAGGGATGTAGTCAGCTTTCCCCGGTGGCACAAGCGGTGCGACTGCTGACGTGCACTCGAGATTGGAGGACCTTGCGTATCTCGGATCACGGCGTCGTTGAATGTTCACGAGCATGTCTCTCTGTAACGTGCCATGCAGGACACAGGGGATTATTGCTGATTGTAGCCCTTCGAGACCGAGGGCCCATTGTACGTGTGCGCTCCGTCGACGGTTGTACGATAGAGATGCGCGATGGCCACTTCGAGTACGACTACTGAGAGATGGATGCACCCAGGCTCTATCAAACTTTGCTACAGTAGCCGCAAACAACAATATCAAAACCCATCTACGCTCTCATGACAAGGCTGGCCTCTTGGATTCGTCGTCACGTGAACAAGCGTGAATTGGTCCGCCTCGCATACCCATTTTTCGAGCTTTGAAAAACACCTCATCTGCTGTTACCTGCCCATGGAGCGATTCATACTTTGCTTATCATGGTATATGTAGGGGGTGATTGAGCCGTCGCAGTTAGTCAGCCGCGGTAGGCGAGACCTTTACTGCTTTAGCCCGTGCTGGGATCGCTCATTAATCAGCGTGCATGTTGGGAACAAATGCATGCACACGCTACCATGGCCTGCGGCGGGGCAAGAAAAGGCATGCTGCACCTCACAGCTGAGGCTTGTGTGCGGCTACAAAGTCGCATCCAGGAAACAGGGCGTGGCTGGCATCCGGTGCGGGCGGAGATGATCTGATAAGATATGGCAAGCTCCCACGGCCGAACCCCCCTCCTCTGACGAGCGGGCTTTCGCCCAAACTTTAAGCTTTCGCCATCATCATGTGCTGGGTCTCCGCGGCCACTTGTAAGCCTCCGCTGATGCATTGGTGGCAGTGGGCGGCGGCCGGCCCGGTGGCGAGCACCGGAAGAGAGCAAAAAAGTCGCGACCTGTACGGGGTGCAAGCTATCGGCCAAATGGCTCGGGGATGCAGGTCGACGGCGGGCATCAAGCTCCGGCATCGCAGCGACTGATTGCGCGGGCACGTTGATGGCAGGCAGATGATAGTGTAAAGCCCCCCCCCAGGCCGGGTCTGACGTCTCGGCGCTCGGCTGAAGTTGTCTCGCGCTTCCGTTAGTTGCAAACAAAAGTGACAACTTCAATTTCCAACCATTGACCATCCACCCGCCGCCAGCGCCCCTCTCGCCGCACCTCCACGGAGCTATCACGGGTCCTCCCAAGGCAGTTTCCACCACAGTCGCAACCCTGGAATCCGCGGCGCCTGTAGCCGGCCGTCTTATGGCCCCCAATGATCGGCCAGCAGTTCCTCTGGAAGAAGAGCACGAGTACGCCCTCCATTGCAGCGCCATCTACGGCAAGCACCACACGCTAACTCGCGCCCCAGCTATGAAGCGCTGCCGCCCAACTTCTCCCTCACTGCGAATATGCTCGCGGGCGCATTCGCGGGCGTCGCTGTACGTGCTCCAGGCCGGCGTCGTCATGTACCCGCCCCCAGCTGACTGGACCACAGGAACACTCAGTGATGTATCCAGTGGATTTGCTCAAGGTGCGCGGCTTCGCCTCAAACGCCTCACCGTCTCCGGACGATGCGCTGACTGCCGGCAGACCAGAATGCAGATCGTCAACCCCTCCCCAAGCGCAATGTACAGCGGCATATCGAACGCCATGGTCACCATATCGAGAGCGGAGGGGTTCTGGTCATTATGGAGAGGACTGTCGAGCGTAGTCATGGGTGCAGGTGGGCATAGAAGCGCGCAAAACCACGGCTGGACGCAGCTGACAGTGGTGCAGGTCCCGCCCACGCCGTTTACTTTGCATCGTATGAGGCCACGAAGCATGCCCTCGGCGGAAACGAGGGAGAGAGCCACGAGCACCATCCCCTTGCAGCAGGTACGCAACACAGCACCGCCTGTGCAAAGGCTCCAGCTGGCACTTGCTAACTGTCCGCAGCTGCTAGCGGTGCCGCAGCCACCATTTCCAGCGACGCATTGATGAATCCGTTCGATGGTAAGAAGTGCATCTCGACTGCGCCCCGCGCCTGCTAAAGCTCGTAGTCATCAAGCAACGCATGCAAATGCACGGTTCGATATACAAGTCGGTTCCTCAATGCGCCCGAGAGGTGCTCCGCACTGAGGGCATCGGCGCATTTTACGTCTCCTACCCCACAACACTATGCATGACGGTACCATTCACGGCCCTGCAATTCATGGCGTACGAATCCATCTCCAAGGTCATGAACCCTACCGGCCGATACGATCCCTACACCCATTGCTTCGCGGGCGGCGTTGCGGGCGGATTTGCCGCAGGCCTTACCACACCACTGGACGTTATCAAGACGCTTTTACAAACGCGGGGCAACGCAAGGGACGTGGAATTGAAAAATGTTTCGGGTCTGTTGCACGCTGCAAAGATCATTCACCAAAGAGAAGGATATCGAGGATATTTCCGTGGACTGAAGCCTCGAATCATCACCACCATGCCCAGCACTGCCATCTGCTGGTAAGTTTCTGTGCAAGCAATGAAGTCGGGCGTAATCTGATTCAACATAGGTCCGCATACGAAATGGCCAAGGCCTTCTTCATCCGGAGAAGCACCAACTCGTCCACAGCCATATAATGAGGAGGGGGTGCAAATCGGTTCTATTTCCAGTCATCATGGCGACGAGCGCCCGAATACCACGATGAGCGCATTGGCAATTGAGCAATAGGCTTGTAGCGTCGCGGAGTAGAGCCCACTGCAGATTTGGGCATCAGAGGCAAGATGCAGTCTTTCTGTCTGGCGTGGGCAGAGCAAGAAGCTGCGTGGCGATGCTTCTTGTCATTGTGTAGTGCTGCGAGCTTTTCTGAACGCGCTGTCGGGCGGCGTATGGGCGCTTGGTTATGTGAGCGCTTGGCGGCTAGCGCAGATAGTTGTACCATAGGAGAAAATCAAATACCGGCACTGCTCATGATGCCGCGCACACCCGGTACTTTGCCTGACTTGGTTGATAGCAATCTTTCTCAGCGTGGCCGGGGTGTATATGGAAGCTTCTTTGCAGGTGCGTAATCGATAATAGAAGGCGGCCCGCTCTTGTCTAGCCTCTGATCGCACCCCCCACCTGCACCTGCACTTGCACATGCACCTGCACGTGCTCATGGGCTCTTTGTACCGATACCATGCAAACATTCCTAGAATCCCATCGGACCTACTGTGCCGGGGTGCGTATATCGGCACAACGTCAAAGCAGCAGCATGTTTTGTTCTGTCGGGTTGCCGTTGCTCAGCCTTGGAGGTTACGCATATGCACTGGGCAGCGACCTACGTCACCCGCAAGCGCGAGCTAGGACCGGCGCATGCAACACATGAATGAACCTACACCACCACCAACCCATGACCTCGACGCGGGACACTTATTCCCGTCTCCACAACATCCATTCTCCTGAATTGGGCGCGCGGCATCTATGCGTTTCGCTATGCGCGCCAGTGCCACCCAAAAAGCATACGACGAGGCTTTTCTAGCCTGCTCGACTGCAGTATACTTTGAGAGCCAGGTTAGCGCCCAACGACGCACCAAGTGTCGCATGTCATGAGAGAATGCCGGCTGACGCTCCGCAGAACAACGAGCCCGAAGCGCTGCGGTCCTGGAAGTCGGCCCTTGATCACATCAATTACCATAATGCTCGTCGCAACCCCTCTACCTACCGCCCTGCGACCGAAACCGAGAGGGCGCTCATCGAATCGTTACGTCAGTTGGAACTGCAGTGCAAGGAGCGCGTCGATCTGCTGGAAGCCTTGAAAAAGAGCCGCGAAGATTCGAAAGAAAGCCTTGGCTCAGGGTCGTCTGAGACAAATGCGCATGCGACATCATCTCACCAAGGGGCCCAGTCACCAAACGGGGCGAACCCGTCTTCGTCATGGCTTGGTGGTGGATCGTTACCGCCCATAGAATACACCGATCTCTCAAGGCCACCGCCACTACCATACCGCCCCGCGCTTCCACCTCGCAAAAGCTCAGGCAATGCGTCGTCACGAGACAACAGCCTGTCGCAGGTCCGGAGCGCATCGACGCTGTCTCCAGGACCTGCAGACGACGAAAAGACGCGCACACCGTCGCCAGAAAAAGGGAGTAGATTACTACGGACATTGAGACCTGGAAGGGAAGGCAAGAAATCATCGTCCAAGATGCCCAACTCTTTGAGGACCCGCCCCGATGCCTCGAAAGCAGCTACTCAAGCGTGGACTGTCAAGACCACAAGATCGTCTGCTCGTCCGGCTCTGGGCCCGTCAAATCCATCGGCATCTTCGATAGTTGCCTCGTCACGCTCGTCGATGGACAAGGCGGCTGCTGAGAGGTCAAGTGCATCTTCGGGTTCGGAATCGCAACTGCCACCTGCACAAGCGCCATTCTATTTCCGAGCTGGTGAAGGCTCTGCGTCTACTGCGTATGCCGTCTCGGGCGCTAGTGGTAATAATGATACCCAGCCCGTTAGGACTTCAGCGTCTGAACGAACAGGATCGTCAATTCCTCGAAAATCAGTCGATCCGGGTCGGTTCGCGGGCCTGTCGTTGGGTGGCACAGCGTTGCCTTCGTACCGAAAAGAATATCCCAAGGCTACCCCTGATCCACGCAACCTCGCGGCATCAGCAGCAGCATACTCATATGGCGACAGTGGTGGTGAGAGAAGTGAAAGAGGAGGGGTCATGTGGGACCCAACGACACGGCGGCTGGTACCGAAATCCACGAGTAGTAATACGCGTACACGAACCGATTCAGAGCAAGACGAGGTACCTGAGACTATAGCGCTCGAGGAGGACGGGGACATGGTGAAGAAAAGACCGTCGCCTGTACGAAAAGGCAGAGGCAGAGGAAATTCCATGCGCGCAGATTTGCCCGATACCCCAAGCACAGACAGTGCAGAGGCCGAATCAGAACCCGAAGAAACAGATGAGTGGAAGCGACGAGCAGACGAGATTCTGAGGAACCTGCCGCGGGGTGTCGACAAACAAGCAGCACAGCAGATTTTGAACGAAATCGTGATACAAGGAGATGAAGTGCACTGGGATGATGTATCGGGGCTAGATGTGGCCAAGTCGGCGTTGAAAGAAACGGTCGTTTACCCATTTTTGAGACCAGATCTATTCATGGGTCTGCGGGAACCAGCGCGCGGTATGCTTCTCTTCGGGCCCCCGGGAACAGGAAAGACAATGTTGGCAAGAGCTGTTGCAACAGAGTCAAAGTCCACCTTTTTCGCCATCTCTGCGAGCAGTCTTACGTCCAAGTTTCTGGGCGAATCCGAGAAACTAGTTCGTGCGCTATTCCAGCTAGCTAAAATGCTTGCCCCATCGATCATCTTTGTTGACGAGATCGATTCGCTTCTTTCGTCTCGCTCCGGCTCGAGTGAACACGAGGCAACGCGACGCATAAAAACCGAGTTTCTCATCCAGTGGTCTGATCTGCAAAAGGCAGCCGCTGGAAGTGCACTCACTGAAAAGGAGAAGGAGAAGGGGGATGCTAGCAGAGTGCTTGTGCTCGCCGCAACCAATCTTCCATGGGCCATTGACGAGGCAGCGAGACGAAGGTTTGTGCGAAGACAATATATTCCGCTCCCTGAGGGCTCGGTTAGGAAGCAGCAGATCCAGACGCTATTGAGTCACCAGAAACATGAGCTTAGTGATCAAGATCTGGATCGTTTGGTCGAGCTCACTGAAGGTGTGTTTATCAGTTGATGTGGTGTGAACATGGAATTAACATTGATGCAGGTTTCTCAGGGTCTGACATAACAGCTCTTGCCAAAGACGCAGCCATGGGTCCACTGCGCTCGCTCGGAGAAAAGCTCCTTTCCATGACCATGGACCAAATACGGCCCATACAGTATCGGGATTTTGAGGCTAGTCTGCAGACTATCCGGCCGTCTGTCAGCAAGCAGGGGCTGAAAGAGTATGAAGACTGGGCTACGCAGTTTGGTGAGCGCGGAGGTTAGGGTGGGTAAACACTTGTCGTATAGCATTGCGTCCAGGATAAAGAGAATAAGAATATCTCAGCCAATGCTTATCTTGGATTTCTATTGCTAATGGGCACAGTCGTCGTGAGGTGCCTGCTCTTTTTGGCTTGATCATGACTAGCTCCTTCCTCGAGTAGTATGCTCGTGGCTTGGCACCGTCTCACAGCGGGACTTCACTTGTCGACCTTTCAGGAACCTCGACTCTACACACTTTTTCCTGTTCTGAACTTGCGAATCCTACACCATGGCGCCACGCAAGAAGACTGAAGAGAAAGCCTCAGCCAGCGAAGCTGCAGACATGGTACTGCAGTACCTGCGTACGTCACTCACTCACTCACTCACCTCGCGGCATTTCCACTCGAGCTCATAGCCTCACATACTAACATGCTCCAGGCAAGCAGAACCGCCCCTACTCAGCAATCGACGTGTCTGCCAACCTGCACAACAAGGTGACAAAAGGTGCGTTGCGCGCCTGCGTACCTAATACTGCAAACCAGTGTGCCTGACCATTCGCCCAGCTTCGGCAGCCAAAATCCTCAAAGACTTGCATGAGCAGAAATTGATCGAAGGACGTGCAGCAGGTACGCACGTCTTGAGGTCTGGAAATACTGACAGGGTGAACTAATATCATTGGCTGGCTGGCTACAGGCAAGCAGATTGTATATCATGCACTGCAGGTAAGAAGATCCTCCATTCACACTCCCGTCCTCGCTTTCCTTGATCACGGACAGGAAAGATAAATTGTATACAAGACGCTGACAGTGCCTTGGCTATCTCCAGGACGCAGCAGACATATGCACGACAGAACAACTTGCCGCGCTCGACGCCACGATCCTGCATCTCCGCAGCCAAACAGCCACGCTGAATGCGACGGCAAAAACGCTTCGGAGTGCGCTTTCGGCGCTCAACTCGACGCTGAGTACGGCTGAGCTGGTTGCGGGTGTGGATGCGCTGGAGAGAGAGAAAGTGGAGATTGAAGGGCGGTTGGATGGGTTGAGGAAGGGTAAGGGGAGGATGGTGAGTTTTTTTTCTTTTTTTTCTCTTTCTTTGCCCCCCCCTCCCACTTTTTTTGTTCTGGGAATAATAGAATACTACTGTGTGAGATGAATGGGTTATTAACAGCAGTTCCAGATCACGCCGGCCGAGCGCAAGGCGATTGAAAAGGAATGGAGGGCGCGGGCGAGCGTGGCCAGGAAAAGAGAGAAGATTGCAAAGGACATGTGGAAGATTATTGCGGATTACCTACCAGATGATGAGGCGAGGGAGGAGCATCGGGAGATGTTTGATTTGGATGGTTAGATGGATGCATGGATGCATGGATGCATGGCTTCACGACATACATACATACATGTTACACGTCGTGCGTGCTGCAATGACGGAGACGAGAAAGCAAGTGAGAGAGAGAGAGAGAGAGAGAGAGAGAGAGAGGATGAATATACGAGCATGTAAAGGCGTTAGTTGGACTGATTCCAATCGTGCATACTACGAGCAAAACTTGACATTTTTCGCAAAACCATCCATTATGCAGCATTATAGCGCCTCAGAGCGAAAAAACAAAACAAAACAAAACAAGGGAACGTAGATGCCATCTAACTCGTGACCAGACATGTGAATAAGGATCATGATAATAATCATAAGGAGAAGGAGAAGAAGAAGAAGAAGAAGAAGAAGCTGTCGCCATGGCAGCACGAAAACGCCCTATACAAAATGCAACACACGGATATGCCAAGACGTGATATTATGCCAGAGCTGCACGCACGACGACAACGACAAGGACGACCAACAACCAACCAACAACGAAAAGAAAAAAAAGCGCCGAGCTCGCTAAAACAAGAGACAGGCAAGCGAGATCAAAACCCTTCTCTCGTCCCCCTCTGGTAAGAATACGAGCTGTGCAGATCATCGCGAATATCCTGGGACAAGGAGTCCTCATCGTGGTAGTCATCGAGAGCATCTCTTACGCGGGAGAGTTGAGCGAGGGTTTTTGCGAGAGCAGCGCCTTCGTCGCGGCCGCGGTCCACGTCTACGAGGAGCATGATGGGGAAAGGGAGGCCGACGAGGAGGGCCAGGAACCAAAAGGCCTGTTTTTTTTGTTGGTTGGTTAGTTAGTTTCTCCTGGAGACAGGGAACGAGCGTTGGAAGATGGGGAGAAAGAAAGGACAACTTACAGGTCTGATTTCTCCGTATGCATCGGTTATTGCGCCTACAATGGCTGGCCCAAATATACTGCTGCCCTTGTCGGTAATGGCGTACAAGGCGTAAAAGGCTGCCTCGTAGCCTGGCGGGATGAGTTCACCGAAAAGCGCGCGGCAGTAGCTGCTGAGTCCGCCGAGGACAAGGCCGTAGACGGCGCCTAGAGGGTACATTTCCCATTGTTGCTGTAGGCCTAGGAAACCCAGGCGCTGGACGGCCGGAATATAGCCCAGAAGACCGTAGATTGGGATGGTTTCGAAGAGCAGGATACAGAGCAAAATGGTTTGTGTAGGCGAGAGGCGGAAGAAAGCAGATAGACGGGACCAGAGGAAAGCGCCTAGGACTCCAAAGACGGTTGCAATGACATTGATGAGGGCAAGCATGGCGTAGGGCATTCCTAGTGTCGTTTTTGCAAAGAGCACGGCTGTTCCCGAGACAGTGGCTATACTGTCTGATAGTAAGAACCAGGCTGCCAGGAAAAGCAGCACGTCCTTGAGGTGGCGCGCATGTGTTACTGTGCGGCCGAGTGACTTCCACGAGTAGGTAAAATAGGCGAGGGCAGTACGGAATTTGGACGTTTGCGCATCAATGTGTAAGGGAGGTCCAGGGCGGGGTCGCAGCCAACGCGCGGTAGGGAGAGTGAAGACGAACCACCATGCGCCGACGATGAAGAGAACAAGGCGAAGGCCAAAGTTTGAGGACTTGAAAGCAATGACTACGAGAATGCCGATAGTCTGGACGAGCAGGGCGGCAATGTATCCAATGGCAATGCCATAAGACGAGATTTTGGTCGCAAGGGCCAGCTCGACCGAGGCGGCAGATTTGGACTTTGCTCTTGGGATGGTCAGGTCGGCGCTTGGTGGCGTGTGGGGAAGTAGTGCGGTGGTGGCATCGGCGACTTCGTCGAGGAGACCCTCGCGCTCTCCAAGCTGGTTGGCGTACTGGGCGCCTCGAATCACGTTTTCCTGCGTGGGTGTTTCTCCGCCTCTCTCTTCGTCTTCTTCGGTCTCGGTCTCGATGTCGATGTCGATGCCGCCATCTTCCTCTTCCTCTTCCTCTCTCTCCACGTACGAGGTTGCGGCGCTTGTGTCTGCGTACTTGACTGTTGGGTGGAAGCGCACCATGAGAGGCAGAAAGCTGTTGAGCAGCACGAAGCTTGCACCAAAGCACGTGTTTGCGATGATTGCGAGAAATGCACCCAGGATATACACCTTTGGCACAACGGGCAGAAACAGCATGGTCGCAATGCTGCCGACAAAGGCAAAGTAGAGGAGAAACGTCTTCCTGAACCTGCCGTGGTCTGCGGCGCCGCTCATGCTGATGATGAGCAGGGCTTGTATCAGGACGGAGATGCTAAACGTGTACATGGCGAAGCTGGCCGTGTTGATTTCAATACCGAGGATGTAAACAACGCATTGTCCCTTTTCCGGAGGGGGATTGAAGAGGGCGTCTACAGCAGAGGTGGAGGAGGAGAAGAAACTGGGGTTCACGACGGGCATGGTGGCCTTGCATGGCGTGGAGCGGTCGGCGAGGAGGACGCCATTCTCGCGGGCGAGCTGCTCGAGGGTGACGGGTATGAAGGAGCCGATGCCGCACACGACGAAGACCTGGGCGCGTTAGTGGTGCTGGCGGCTTGGGCGACGACGACGACGACAGCGACGACGAGGGTGACGGGCAGGGAGTCAAACGGTACCTCGGCGGCCCATCCGTACATGTAGAAGCCGCGGAGCTCTCTGTCGCTCGTCAGGCGGGTGTCCTCGCCGGCATAGTGGGGGCGGTCGGGGGCAGACTCCATGTCGAAGGTGTGGCGCGACGACAGGCTCTGCTCATCGTCTGCCTCGTTGGACTGGGAGATGGAGGGCACCGAGACGGAGACTTTGGAGTGCGACGAGGCATCTCGCGTCATCGAGGGCGGCGGTCGGTAGTAGGGCGGAAGCTCGGGCGCGCGCGGTGCCATCGAATGAACGCAGCCGTCCGGGGAGCAGGGTCTAGGCTAATGGGCGGGAGGAGCGTCACCGGGCCTCAGACATGGTGATGCTGGGGGCGCTTGGGGGGGATGCAAGAGGAGAGAGGCACTGGCACGGCGACAGACGAGCAGGACAGCACAGCACAGCACGCGGCCAACGGCCAGACAGGAAGCGGTTAGGAGGGGCGCTGGGGAGAGCGAGCGATGGTGGAGTTGTTGGGTGGGCAGCGGGCGATCCCATGGTCGCGCTGGGCGAGGCAAGTTGGGCCATGGGCGGCGGCGGCATGACCTGGACATCTGATAATGCGACGACTGCTTTGCCGCGTCAAGCTTGCCCGTTGCCGCACCAGCAGCCAGCCTGGCCGGCGGTGCAGCAGGGGCTTATCCAAGACGGTGACGGTGCGACGAGACATGCACATGGGCAGTGGGCAGCGGGCAGTGGGCGTGCATGCCAATCTGCGGGTGACGGCAGCACCCACTCACTGACCGCCGCAGCCGCTCGCTACTGCGCGCCTACACCTGGCCGGCGCGTGGTGTTGGCGGCCGCGATGGAGATGGTCGTGGTGATGATGATGATGGCGGTGGTGGTGGTGGTGGTGTTGTGTGGATGCGGTGTTGATGGTGGCGATGGTGGTGGTGTTGTGCATGCATGGCGGGCGCTCTGGTTGGCGGGCGCGGTGTTGGCCTGAGTGAGTGAGTGAATGGGCGGGTGGGTGAGTAAGTGCGCAGGGCGTGCCTGCCTTGCGTGCCTGCCGCCTGCCTGCCCGCCGGCCGATCGAGGCAGCGACGCAGGGCCGAGCGCCAAGACTGCGCCCCGGCCAGGGCTGAGGGCTCGTCGACCTCATCCATCCTTTTGCATCACCGCACATCCACTCCCGCCCCAACCACCACCACCCGCCGACGCGTCTCCCATCCCGCCATCCCACCATCCCCCGGACTGCCCACCGCTTCCCACCGACGCGCGCGACCGCCGCCATCACCCTCTTTTGCTGCCCACCGCGCGCGACAATGCCATAGTCGCCCACCGCGCGCGCCCCAACCTTGCTTTCATTCACCCGCCCGCCGCGCCCCGTCCGCCCGTGGCTCTGCCTGCGATCCCGTAATTGCTCCTTGCTCCCCCCCGACATCTGCACCTGACTGCTGCCCTGCCCTGCCCTGCCCTGCCCATCGCAGCGCCCCTCGCCGCCCTCGCCGCCCTCGCCCCGGCCAAACAAGCCTCGCCCCGGCCCGCCTCTCGTCCATCCACCACGCCCAGCTACACGCCCCCAGCTACCCTGCATCCGTATCGCTGTCTGCCGCGACTGCACGCCCGCGTTTTCCTAGTCGACGGCCAGGCGCGCGCAGAGCGGGTGCGGCCAAGGCGCCCCAGGGCTGCTCGACACTCGACGTAGCATGCCCGGCATCCTCATGATGAACCACACCGCGTCCCACGCAGCCACGGCTTCACGAGATGGCGCCACCATGAAGCGCTCCCACGACGGCAACTTTACCAATGGCGACCCCGGTGATGCGCCGAGAGGCTCGCCCGCAGGAGGCTCCATGGCCCATCGAGCACCCCCCAAGGACGCCCCTCTCCACGCCGCCTCCGCTTCAAGCACCTCGCTCGAGCACTACTCGGAGCTCCCGCCCGAGATTGCACACATTGGCCCCGAGCAGTACAACGCCCTGTCGACGCTGTTGCTGCGCATATCCCAGGAGTCCTACAACGACCTGAGCGCCATACTGCAGAAAATGGCTGCCCTGCCAATTGCGCCCGTGGCCAACGGCGCCCTGCCCAACGGGCTCGGTGCAGCCAACATGCAGGGAAACGCCGAGGCGAACAAGCGGAAAAAGCTGCTCCTTCTCCAGTTTGCCCAGGAGCAGCGCTCCAAGTTCATCAAGCTGCTGGTCCTTGCCGAATGGGGAAAGAAAGCGGCCTTTGACATTTCCAAGCTTATCGATTTGTTTTCATGGGCCGGCGCACAGGCCCGCCATATGGACGCCGCCGATGACCAACTCGACAGGATCAAGCTGCTCTCCAACATTGCCAGAGAGAACAACCCAGACATTGCCACGGCCCTCCAGGTGCTGTCCACCGGCAAGGCATCGTGGATGCCGAGCCTGGGCTACATTCCGCCCGCGCCCATCTCCTCCGAGCAAGCTCTCAAGCTTCTGCGATACATGAACACCTCTCTCTCGATCCGTTTGAACGTGCACGAAAACCTGCCGCGACACCTCCGCAACTGGCGCATACATTCTGGCCGTGTCACGTTTGTCATTGACAACGAACTGGAATTTGATGTCATGTCTTTTGTTGAAGATGCTTCAGAGCAGTGGTTCCTCATTGACTTGCGATTGCTGTTCACCCCAGCGCCCACCGTCACCATTGGAAGCCGTTTCTTCATGCAGCTCAAACAGCAGGCTGATTTTGTGCTAAAGGACAAGGGCTTGAGCGGTCTTTATGACTTCTTGAACAACTTCATCCTGACGCACAAAATCTCGGTTCTTCGCTCGCAGGCCGCTGCGCTTGTTCGCTCCGGATGGGCAGGTTCCCTCAAGGTCGAGCCAGTACACCGCCTGCTCGTTGTGCAGTACTGGATCAACAAGCCCGGAAAGAAGAACTGGATCGAGATTGGCATCTCCACCAACAAGCCCAAAAACGCAAAGATATCGTGGAGAGGGCCTCCGAGACCCTCGCTGACCACACGATGGTTCCGCCAAGGAAAGGAGGTCAAAGACGCCAACTTTGCATTTGACTGGACAAACCTTTCCATGGAAAAAGTCATCAAGCTTGTCATTGCGCGCCATACGAGCGACATTCTACAGGCCACAAAGGAGAGCTTCAGGTCTGGACTTGCTGCAGAGGCCGACTTGTCCGAGGCTGAGCCCGCGGATTGCAAGCTCAACGCAAGTCTGGGCACCAAATCCACTTTGATTACCTTGTCACTAGAGCCAGTCACCGGCAACCACATCGTGCGGCCAGCAAGTGCTTTGTCAGCACGAGCCGAAAACGCCTTCAACATGGGTAGGGAACCAACACAGATGGCACATGTAATGACGCAAGTACTGGCCGGTACACTGCTTAGCTTGATTCAAAGAAACGCCCAGCAACTTGGGTGGCAACCGGTGGCAAGACAGGCACTGAATCCGCAGATAGTCAAGGCTGCTGTCAAGCTGGACGTCATCTCGTCCGCTCTATACTGGCCGCGCGGGTGGTCGCAAAGTTGGGCTTTCGCAGCCGTCATAGACTCTTCGGGAGAGTCGTGGTGGATCCTCGAAATCGGCCCTAGTGGAAACAGCATCGAATACGCTGAGCAAATCAGGATGGACAGGCCCGATGGGAGCACCTTGCCCATCAACAGGAACACTCTGGCAAGTCTGGAAAGAGTTGCTCTGCAATTACTATGCTTCCGTGTCACGGCGCGTCAACTCGAAAAGGAGAAGAAGATGTACGCCCTCGAGGAAGAGCTGGGACAAACGAGTGCTTCCTCAGGAGCACGACGCATCGCTCGCCGATGGGTCCTACGGGTGCAAACTGCCGACCTTCTCACCACGAGATCAAAACATGGCTCCTGGCTCGAATCGGAGATCAAAATCACTTGCGAGGGTTTGCGAGCTAGCGGCCAAAACGTATGGCACATGGCGACGGGAAGGATGGTCAAGTCTGTCGCTGCAGACATGCACAAGCTTATGGCGGCTTCACCACAGAATGCTTTCAAGTTTGCGGATGACGGCAACTTTAGGATCCTTCTTTCTACGCCCTTTGGTCATGACATACTCGGGGAGCTGCGCGCACGATTGCGAGACGTCAACCGTCTTCGTAGCTTTGCGACTACGCTCCAGAAGCGCAAGATGCGACTTGCATCATCCTCATTACAACGAGTGCAATTCCTTTACGGCCCTTCGCCATACTCTGCCGCCGTCAGCTTCAGTTCAGAGAAGGAGGTCTCCATCGAGCTGTCGTCGAAAAATCCTCACCATCGCATCCTCAACCTGCTTAACGACATTGCTAACGACCGACTGCCCTCATTCATAACCCTTGAGCCTAGCGATTCGAACGGTCTGGACCGTTTCTGCACGACTCTTGTTCTCACGCGGCCTTTGTTCAAAGTCATCCGCGAAATCGAACAACGATCGCCTGGTAATGTCCGAAATCCCGCCATCCACGTCCACTCTATTCTCAAATATCGCCTTACTTACGAGAACCCCGTGTGCACATTCGACATCCGCCTCCAACCCAAAGACGACGAGGTGTTTTGGTTTGTCGAAGACAATCTGCGCCCTAAAGACCCCAACGTGCTTCCTACACCTGAGCGTGCACCAGGCCATAGACGGCTTGACATCCTACAGGGAAAATTGAAAGGATTATTCAGTAGTAAAGGCCCAGGGTGGTTTGGCACGCGGAATGGCATGGTTGCGGGGCTGGACGCGATACCCGATGCACTACGGAAATTAGATGAGTGCGTGTTGAGCTGCAAGATGGAGGGTGGGTATGTGCCTCCACCGCTGGAACGACCGACGCAGCAAACTCAAAATTCTGGTCAAGGTTTGGCACAGCCGAACGGGATGCACCAAGGAAATCAGCAACAACAGCAGCAGCAGCAGCAGCAGCAGCAGCAACAACAACAACAGCAGCAACAGCAACAGCAACAACAGGCAAGAATGCAACAGCAGGCTCGTCATCAACAGGCGCAACAGATGAGAAAACAGCAAGCCAACCCACAGCTCAACGTACGCGCCCAACAACCAAATGGAAGACCACTTCAGCAGCACATGATGAATGGGCGGCAACACATGCAACAACAGCAAGGCAGAGGAGGCCGGCCAGGACAGACGCAAAACAACGTCATTGAAATCGATTAAAGGTCGAAGCAATGGTAAACTGGCCGTCTTACCACCTTTTACATCACCTCGTTTACCCCTTTTCGTCATCCGTGTACCACCATCTCCCCCACCCAAACGGCTTTTACGGTCTTTTCTGCTTTGCTGGATGTAACGAGCAATGCCTGCTGCGATAACTCCTACAATCTGTCTTGATGCCCTTTTTCATTTTCTTTCTTTCTTCAGTGATTCCCCCCACCCGCCTTTTTTTCATCTCACGGCCCTCCCTTTTTCTTGTATTAAAAAAGATGTGGAATGGGCGTCTCGTATATCGAGTGTCGTTATTATTGCAGGCACATATCCGCGAGTCACAATTGGGCTGTTTTTTTCTTTCTTTCTCTTCTCCAGTCTTCTTCTTCTCAACCCCGATTCTCCATGGTGCTAATTCAGAAAACCTGC
Organism: Exserohilum turcica Et28A; assembly: GCF_000359705.1. Lineage (NCBI taxonomy): Eukaryota > Fungi > Ascomycota > Dothideomycetes > Pleosporales > Pleosporaceae > Exserohilum > Exserohilum turcicum. The sequence goes on along the minus strand of NW_007359937.1, from coordinate 1,249,803 downwards.
TCTGACTATGCTGTGTTCATCGGAGTTTGACCTGGTTTTTTTTCTTTCTCCTTTTCCTTTTTTTTATTGCTATGTGTTTGCGTATGAGTGCATGATAGATCGGTTGAGTTGGGGGAGAAACTTCAACTCCTCCTGGTGTTTTTATTGTTTATTTCTGGAGTTTTGACCATGATTGCAACGGGCGTTTTATGAGCGGTAGTCAGGGTATTTATAGCGAATAAGGAAGGATGCAAGGGCAGCGGCAGGGAATAAAGTATGTATGCGGGCGGGGGAGCGCGGTTCGTGTGAGAGTGAGTGAGTGAGAGAGAGCGAGATGAAGATTGAGGAGAAGGCGAGGAAAGGCGAGGAGGGTGGAAGAGCCTCAAAAATTTATATTTTTTAATAGTTATCAGACATGGATAGAAGCAATGTACACAAGTTTATCCTTCTGAAAGAAAGGAAACATCGAGCTGTGGTTGTATGACAGCACTGTTGTCTCTGTTCTGTGTTGATTTGATGTAGCAAAATAGCAAAAGACGATTAAGACGCATGTGTGAGAGAAAAAACCCGTTGTTTGAATCTGATGCTAAAGCAGCAGAAGGCACAACGCAGCTGGCAGCTGTATCCGGTAAACCATATCGCTGAGATACTACTTACATATACCCAACCCAGCACCTTTGAACACGACAAGTGTCCTTCTGTATACTCAATATCTAGCAACGATTAAAATCGCTACCAGGCAGACCGCCTTTGTCGCTGCGGCGAGCAAGTAAAGCAGCCAACATACAACCATAGACGCAATGCAAATAAACCGTGATTCGAGTTACTAGTTGGAATAATCGTGTCACGCCACAGTAAAGTTGACATGACTACTAGTCTGAGCGGTGGGTTCTTGGTATTGCTTACACTTACTATGTAGGTGTGATAGACACAGCAATGGGGGCTGGACTAAGCGAGTCTGTAGCAATACCAGCAGTTTCCAGTCTTTGAGTTGGAAGACATGTGTGGTGCATATGCTTTGTTTTGTTGTAGAGGACTAATATGCCGGGAATGTGTTTGTGTATTGTGTGCTGTGTGATATCCGCACGCGTTCGATGTTCTGTTTTACTTTCACGTGCATATAGCAAGGGCTTGATGTAGGTGGATGGACAGATGCTTTTACTCGTAAAGTACGGAGAGGTAAAATAGAAATGGAGATCCCGAGTCGTGGCGGCTGGTTTGGTATACTTACTGGTTTGGTATGTATTTAAATCCCACGAGTTTCTGGGGTCTGTTTCTTCTTCTCTGCTCTTTTCTTACCATCACGACTTAATACTCTGGTTTTGATTCAAAGCTTGACAGGCATAACACCATACTATACCATACCATATCAGTCACTCACCAACACCAACACCACCACTACCACGCAACCAAACATGCCCATGCCCATGTCTTACATCGACACCAACGATCTCGCCGTGCAAACCGCAAGCATCGACATCAGCAGCACCTCGTGGCTCACCAGCAGCACCCTCGTAAGCCCTGCTTATCCCTCTACCTTTCCATCCCCTTCCTTTCCTCACTCATTAACGATTTCGCAATCGTAGGTCAACAGCATCAACAGCCTGAAAGAACTCTGTCTGGGGAACTGCCGTCTCTTGTACGGTAGTGAGCGTTTCAGATTCTACGGTATTGTTCAAAACCCATCTCATTGATTCCCTTCCCCCCTCACCAAAAAAAAACACGAAGAAGAGAAGATAAGGAAGGGGGAGCAAGACAAGCGACGCTAATACATGATGCTAGATATTGTGATTTGCGAGGACGAAGCCAACAAGCGATTCTGCGCACTGCTCACATGTAATATGGATGGTCAGACCAAGATCCTGCGTGTGGAGACGGATGCGTGTGCGGTTACGGCTGTGCAGATGCTGGTGGGGAGATTGCAGAGAGATACTGCGAAGTTGTTTGGTAAGATGATTTACTTCCTTTCCTCCCTTCCCTCCTTCTCTTCCTCCATCACTCTTCTCTCATTTTCTTCCCTCCACCACTCTTCCCATCCGCCCATCCATTCCGCAAAACACACGAAGCTAATCCAAAGCGCACTTGACCAACAGCCAAGTACAACGTCGGCTCGCAAATCGAAGGCCAGCAGGGTTCCACGGACAAGACAACGGGCACGTTCAAGCTCTGGGATGGCCCGGGTGACAGAAGGATTGCGGGCCCGGATGATGATACTGCGGGCTTGCGTAGGGCGTGGAGTGCAAGGGGCGGTGCACAGCGGTATAATGGGAATAAGCGGAGGGCTGTGGAGCAGGCGGGTAGGGAGAGGGATGTTTTGTGTTATGATGAGGTGTTGTAGGGGTGATAATGTGGAGTGGGATGGAGGAGAGGGGAGGGCTTGGGCTTTTCGGGATTCTTTACGTGGGAAATGTGGGGGTTTGAAGGGTGGATGGAGGGTACTTTGGGGTTATGGAGACGGGAAGGGAAAAGTATACGATGGTGTTGAAATATGTGTCCAGCACATACACATAGCAAAACAGTATTAGAGCGACGGATGAAAGTACAAGGATCTTCAATTCGCTAGTAGTCATCTATGTCATGCTGCCGAAGCGATGATCAGAACCACCACCCAACGCGTGAGCACGTGATGTCGAGTTCGACCTGGTCATAGCGTACGCGTCATGACGTACCTCAATCTGACATCAACCTGACATGAAAGTACTCACCCACACGCTGCACCAGCGTATACGCGCACCATGAACAGCCCTTCGAAGCGCAGAAAGAAAAATGATGGATCGGGACAGCCGGTGCGCGGCTTGGACTACTTCTTTGCAAAGCAAGCGGCGAAAGCGACACCCAAGCATGCGCCTACGAATACTGCCAGCACTGAAGCGCCCGCAGAGCAAGATTACTCGGGACTGACGGACGAAGAGCTGGCGCGGAAACTGCAGGAGCAATGGGACAAGGAGGACCGGGAGAGAAGCCAAAATGCGGCGCCCGTCAGCTCAAACGAGCTGTATGCCGAGCCCGAGGAGTCTACTGCGACCGACAAGGCGAAAGAGGTTTCACAGTCTAAATCACCAGATCGCGATGAGGCTGTGGATGAAAGACCCAAACTTGTACCCCCGACGGCGAAGAACACACTCACGCTACAATCAACCGCCTCGGAAGAAGACACAATAACCGCAAACATACCGTTCGACCAGAGCCCGCTTGAGTTCGACCCCGCGGAATACATACCCGACCTACAAAAGCACTGGGTAGCAGATGGAGGCCATGCAACGTATGCGCTGCTGACAAGATGCTTCATATTGATAAACGGCACCACGAGCCGCATCAAGATTATAGACACTCTTGTCAATCTGCTACGGACCATCATCGAGAGCGACGCAAGCAGCCTGCTCCCCGCCGTCTGGCTCGCCACAAACGCCATTTCGCCTCCGTACATCGATCTCGAGCTCGGGCTCGGGGGCTCTGCAATCTCAAAGGCGCTGAAGAAGGTGTGTGGACTGGACAATGCCAGCTTGAAGGCGCTGAGCAGCAAGCATGGAGACGCGGGCGACGTGGCGTTTGAAGCCAAAAAGAAACAGTCGTTTACGCTGCGCAAACCAAAACCGCTGACCATCAAGAGCGTGTTTGACTCGTTGGTTCGCATCGCGAATAGCAGGGGTCATGGGAGTGTGGAAAATAAACAGCGCATTGTAGAGAGACTGGTTCAGGATGCACGGGGCGCAGAGGAAAGCCGGTATATTGTGCGGACTCTGGTTCAACATTTGCGGATAGGCGCCGTCAAGACAACAATGCTGATTGCCCTATCCCGAGCATTCATGCTGTCGAAGCCCCCAGGCGCCGAGTTTGAGACCCGCGACCGCAAGGCCCTGGCGAGACTCAAGAAAGAAGAGCTAGTCGAGATTTACAGCAGGAACGAGGAGATTGTCAAAGCGTGCTTCGCCCGCCGCCCAAACTACAACGATCTCATACCCGTGCTCCTCGAGATTGGTGTCTGTGAAGAGCTGCTTGTGCGGTGTGGACTGGCACTCCACATTCCACTTCGCCCAATGCTGGGTAGCATCACACGCGACATGGGCGAGATGCTGACCAAGTTGCAAGGCCGAGATTTTGCGTGTGAGTACAAGTACGACGGGCAACGGGCGCAGGTGCACTGTGACGACAAGGGCAAAGTGACCATCTTCTCGCGGCACCTCGAAGTCATGACGGACAAGTATCCCGACCTGGTGGCGCTGGTACCGAGGATCCGGGGCGAGGGCGTGTCGAGCTTTATCCTCGAGGGCGAAGTCGTAGCCGTGGACCGCGAAACAGGAGACCTCAGACCGTTCCAGACTCTGGCCAACCGCGCGAGAAAAGACGTCGTCATCGGCGCCGTGACGATTGACGTGTGCCTCTTCGCGTTCGACCTCATGTATCTCAACGGCGAAGAACTGCTCAACCGGCCCTTCAGAGAACGCAGATCCCTCCTCCGCAGCCTGTTCGTCGAAATCTCGCACCACTTTACATGGGTCAAAAGTCTCGATGCGACGTCCGCTGACGTCGAAGCCGTGCAGGCCTTTTTCCAAGGCGCGCTCGATACCAAATGCGAAGGCATCATGGTCAAGGTCCTAGATAACCTGCCGAATCCCGATCTCGTGGCCGAAATGGGCGACGAAGCGGGCCTCGTCGAAAAGACACCCTCGCTGCCTGCTACCCCCAAGAAAAAGAAGCCTGCAAAGTCCAAAGCGAAGCCCAAATCTGCGGATCCAGATAAAGACGATCAGAAGCCCTCTTCTGGACGCCGCAAAGCCCTGCTTTCAACGTACGAACCCGACAAGCGCCTCGACTCGTGGCTCAAGGTGAAGAAAGACTACAGCACCACATCGGAAACCCTCGATCTCATTCCCATCGCAGCGTTCCACGGCTCCGGCCGCAAAGCAGCATGGTGGTCCCCGATCCTGCTCGCCATCCGCAATGCCGAAACAGGGCAGCTGGAAGCAGTCACAAAATGCATGTCTGGCTTCACGGATGCTTTCTACAAAGCCAACCGCGCAAAGTACGACCCTGATGACCCGGATTGCACTTCCGTTTTGCCGCGTCAGCCGCACTATGTGGAGTATAATGGTGGGGCGGGCACCCCGGCTGTGTGGTTTGAACCACAGGAGGTCTGGGAGGTGGCGTTTGCGGATTTGACCCTGAGTCCGACGTATACGGCGGCGATTGGGCTGGTGAGTGAGGAGCGAGGGCTGAGTACGAGGTTCCCGCGGTTTCTGAGAGTGCGGGAGGATAAGAGCATCGAAGAGGCCACGGAGGCGGAAGAACTGGCGAGCTTGTATAGGAAGCAGGAGGCAAAGGCGCCGAACAAGGACGAAGTGATGAAAGAGGTCGAGGATGAAGACTTGGAGTAGGCAAGCTGTTTGTTTATCATGTTGCTATGGATACCCCTTGCTGCCATGTTAGTCACGTTGCGGCTGAGCAGGTTGTAGTGAAAACACTCTGTGATTGACTGTAACTGGAAAGCTGCTATTATCTCGCTTGTCCGATAATGACTGTCCTCCCCCTTCCTAGCGGCACCTGATGGCTCAGCGTGCGAAACTTCAGGCGTGCGTATCTGATCCTCCAAAGAAACATGGAGATGGGAACCTGCAAACCCTCCGTGGGATATTTGCTCTGCTGCACCGCGTCTCAGCATCGTCGTGTGTGCGTGCCACACATGCAACGTGCCGGCATGCTCCGCGTCCGCCGTGTGGCTCTTGATGTCGTGGCGCTCGAAGCGGTCGCCTGGCGGGAGGAGCGGCGGTGTGCATCGCGTATTCGACACGGTTAGAAGCCGTGGACCTTGATGGTCTTGCCATCAAGGCCCAGGCCTTCCTTCTTGTCGGTCAAGAAGTCCATAACATCCTTGCGTTGGTCGCCCTGGAGCTGGATCACCTCGCCCATCTCACTGTCTGCGACGACGGTGCCATTGCAGGCGAACTTCTTCTTGATGACTTTGAGGATCTTCTTCTGGTCAAACTTCTTGGGTAGGCCTTGGACCGTAGTTAGGGTCTTACGACCATTGCGCTCTGTGGTGGGTTGACGTCAGCCTTGCACGATTTGTTGGGCTGCAAAAGGAGCGGCACGGGCGGGCATGGGCGACGGCGCGTCGGGACAGCACCGTGCGGGCAGCAAGGCAGAGGGGGGCAGATACGTACGCTGTATACGGATGTGGATGTAGTTCTGCTGCGTGGACTTTACTTCGCCTCCAGCATCGTCGACCTCCGCGAACGGATCGAAGGACTTGAGATTCTGGATGTCCGTGGTCATGAAATCGACTGGCGCGATTTGCTGGGGCAGATAGGGGCAGGCGGGGCAGGGGGGCGAAAGAGCGGGGTGGATGAAAGGCAGCGGAGTTGGTGTTGGTGTGAGGGAGCAGAGGAGCTGGCGAGCGGCGGGCGTCGAGGCTATTAAGCGGCCCAGGGTGGCAAGTGCACCTGGGCATCAATGGACGCGGCCGGGCATGGTCTAAGCCCCACTGCCAAGCAATGTCGCCCTTAGCGCATGTGACAAGCCCCAGCCCTAGGAATGCACGCGTGCACGTCACCCACCAGCCACCAATCTCCTCCTCGCTCGTCTTCCTCGACCGTCTCGCATCCAGCCTGAGTCACCATCGCCCTCCAAGTCGTGGCCTGTATTCCAGTTGATCGCCGGCATGATCGCTTCCTCTACCATGCTGTTTCATGCAGCCTCCCCCACACTGCCTCGTGACACGACCTCACACTGGCGAGCTCCTCGTCGTGCGAGAGCCTGTCAGCTGCGTCGGCAGCGGCTGTACTCGCAAAAGAAAGCTGATCGGTAGCTTTTGCGAGTTTATGCCGTCGAGGTTTCATCGACACGAGTTCCGGTTTCTTTTGTCGCGAGAGGGTTCGGATGGTGGACTACTCCGTCTCAGACCATCGACAATGTTTCAACAACGGACTTTTCCCGCATGTGGCCTCTTTGACACACAAGCCACCATGGCTTGCAAACGATTCGTTGCACACTTGTTCTTTCGTAAGGCCAACTTGCACAACGGCCCTGCCATGACCGTGCCGGGTTCTGGTTCCAAAGTCTTCGCCATACCGTGTAGCTAGGCCATCATCCCTCTGCCGACGCGTAACTTGTTTCGGCCTCCACCTTGTCATCACTTGGCAGCTATGTACCTCAGACTTCGGCATGTCAACCGTTTGCAGTGCGCCAGCGCTGTAGTGTAATCCCTAGCCTTACTTACGATGCATATCCGAAGCGCGCCAAGTACAAATGAAATCATACGGCTGCTGAAACAGTAGCAGACCCGTTCTATAGTCCGCATCTACCCTCGCTTGCCTAAGGACTCGTCTTCTCCTTTTCTTTTATTAATATTCATTCTCTCGTCCCTGTCCAATCTGACTCCATCTCGTTCCCGGAGGTCGCCATGTGCCATTAAATTTCGCTTCTTCTCTATATCTTTTTTTCTATATATATTAGCGCTGGTACGCTTTTTTTTAATACTAATACGAACGCCACTTGCTCGGACACCGACGGAGTCTAAGTTTCTACGAGCCTATATTGCTTCTTTCTGATAAGATGCGGTCTACGCTGCTGCTAGCAGGCGCTTTTTGCGGCCTGTCCGCTGCGAACCCCCACCCATGGATGTATGGTGTTCCTCGATATCCCGATATGGATATGGACCAAGTCATGACACAGGCCGATGTCGAAACAATGATGGCGTTGGATGCGAGCGGTAATTCGTCGTCGCAGTCAGGAGGTGCTTCAAACTCCGCAGGCCCGTCGTCAACACCATCAGGACAGGAGCCATGTGCGGTCGTTGAGCGTGTCATTGCTTCATTACCCGCTGGATCCCGACCAGTCATCCCTGCAGAGCTTGGAGTACAATGTCTCCAATCGGTTCCCCTTGACAAGGAAGGAAACATCAAGCTAATCGACGAACTCAAGGTCATGACAAAATGGCAATCAAACATTGCCTACTTGAAGGATCCACCAATGACATACACTGAAAAGCCCATCGATATCATGGGCCAACTAGACAGCATGCAGAGCAAACTCAGTGCTAATGGGTACAAGACCGAGTACGAATTTCAGCTGGAGATGATGATGCTATTCCAAAGAGCATACGACAACCACTTTGCCTATCAGCCCGATATTCTGGCCTCGGTCATGCAGTTCCAAAGGCCACCTGGCTCGGAGCTAGTATCTGTCTCGTCTGACGGTCAGGCCCTACCTGAGGTCTTCTCGTACAGGGATGTTGTCAAAGCAAACACTGGTGCTTCTTTTACGCCATCGGCTATCAAGAAGATTAACGGTATGGATACGCAAGAGTTCCTCAAAAATGCATCTGCAGACTCGGACTTTCACGATGCCGACACTCGATGGAATGCATTGTTCCCATCACAGGCTCTGCTCGCTTCTGGTACTACTTTCCTCGGTTCTTTCCGTACCGGTGGGTACCAGGGCCCTAACACTACTCTCGAGTTCGCCAATGGCACTACCTGGTCCCAAATGAACGTCGCGGTTGTCTTGGGCAACTTCACCGGCGTGAACAGTGGCAAAGCATTCTTTCAACGTTTCTGCACCGGACCCAAGTCTATCCCTGCCGCTGCCGCTCCCGCCCCGGCGCCTTCAACCTCGACGAAGCCTTCGAAGCCCGCTCCCGCTCCCCAACCTTCGCATATTGGGTACCCAAAGGCTGAGATAATCAACAAAGACCTCGCTGTAGGAGGATACTTCCTGAATGGGTCGGGGTACAAGGTATGTACTGCACTTTCTATGATGTATTTATCTGACTTGTGTAGGATGTCGCTGTGCTCAGCATCCCCTCATACCTATCTGCAGACCCGCAAAGTTTCCAAAACACCATGCGAGACTTCATCCGCATGTGTACCAAAATGGGCAAAACAAAGATGATTTTTGACCTGCGCGGCAACGGCGGAGGCAATGCAATCCTGGGCTACGACACATTCAAGCAAGTCTATCCAATGTCCGTTGCGGAGCCCTATGGTGGAACGCGATTCCGCGCCAACGATGCGCTCAAAGCCGCTGGAAACCTGACTTCGCTTTTTGTCGCAAAGAAGACGTATGCGCAGTCGAACAAAACAGCTTTTATCGAAGCGTTCGGCAACGGAACCGACGAAAGCGACATCTTCGCCCTCTCGTCATCGTTCAACTACCAGCACATCCTCGATGTAAACAACCAAGACTACGGCAGCTGGGACAAGCTGTTTGGCCCTGCGCAAGCCAACAGCGACCAGTTCACCAACGTGCTGCGCTACAACTTCAGCGACAGCGTCAGCACCACGTACGAGGGCTTCAGCCTCATTGGGTACAACCAAAACGCCAACGAGACAAAGACGCCCCAGCCCTTCCGCGCACAAGACATGGTCATGCTGCACGACGGCATGTGCTCGTCCACCTGCGCCATTGCCTCTGAGCTGCTCAAGAACCAGGGCGAAGTCCGCACAATCGCCATTGGGGGCCGCCCCCAGACCGGCCCCATGCAGGGCGTCGGCGGCACAAAGGGCGCCCAGGTCTTCTCGTGGGACGACATATCGATCCGCATGCAAGTGCTCTATCTGCTGGGGTCGCCCGAGCAGCGCAAGGAATGGGATACCATGGATCTGGGCAAGACGGCGAACATCCAGCAGTTGTTCAAGCGCTCCGCGTACAACGCCGGCACCGTCGCTGGCGGCGTCAATCTCAAGGATAACCTGAGGCTAAACGACAAGTCCGGTGTGCCGCTCGAATTCATGTACGAGGCGGCCGACTGCAGGATGTGGTTTACATCCAAGATGATTAGCGATGTCACCGAGGTGTGGAAGGGCGTGGCAGATCGCATGTTTGGTGGAAATAGCACTGCTGCGTGTGTCAAGGATAGTACCATGGCGCCGACAAGTGTGTCGGGAGGCGGCCAGTTGCTGGGTGGTGATGGGGCTATGACGTCCAAGAGTCCCAGCCAGTTCACGAGCAAGGGAATGGGAATGGGAATGCAAAATGGTACAAGTACAGAACAAGGTACAAGCACAGGTACAGGTTCAGGCACAGGTTCAGGTTCGGGCACAGGTTCAGGTACAGGTACAGGTACAAGCACAGGCCCAGAGGGTGCAAGTACAAGCCAGAGTTCAAGTCCAGGCCAAGGCACAAGTGCAGACCAAGGTACAAGTGCAGGTCAGGGTACTAGTACAAGCCCAGAGGGTGCCAAAACAAGCCAGGAAGGGACAAATGCAGGCAAAGGGGGTGCGGCTGCAGCCAACGCGCCGGCCGGGGACAAGACTCCTAGTGGGGCGGAGAAAGTGGAAGCACGAGCCTGGATCTGGAGTGTCGTGACGGCCACGCTGATTGTGGTTGCTGTCTAATAGGACAAGCACGTGTTGTTTGTTCTTTCATCAAGTATATATTAGTTGTCGTCCTGATGGACTCGACAGTAAAAAAAAAGATAAATCACCCCACAATCTGTTGATAAGAACGAGTTGATGAACGGTTGAAAATTGAATGATATTTCATACACTGGCGTCTTGTTCAAGACATACCGCATCGTCTACACGTTTCCCCCAATAGCCTGCTTGCTGGATGACCGTGTACTTTTGGGGTATATGGTGAGCCATCTCAGGCCACTTCTGCATTGCTGTACAGAATGACTGGCATGCCGCTGTTGCATGCTTAACGCAGTTTTAGTTTCCGCCTCTTAACGCCAACTGTGCCATCCGTATCCTCGTGTCGTCATATTTAACTGTCATATCACTCATGCAGGCTGCTCGTACGCCCTCTTGATGACCCTTGCAAACTCTGTAGACACATTAGCACATGTTCCACTGGCCTCGCACAAGAATAGACTTACGGTCAAACTTGACATTCTCGCGAACAACAGTGCCCTTAGCCTCGTTGTCCTTGTTGATGGGCACCTTGACCTTGGCACCGTCGACATTCCATCCGCATACGCTGCCAACAAAGTGATCAAACTCGCTTCCTGAGAGGTTCAACCACGACTCGAGGATGCTTCGGTCGACCTCGCGGACTGCCTGGCTGACAGTCGCAGCAATGCGCACGCGCATCAACTCCTCAAAGCCCGAGACGTCGGCAATCAAGTCGGCGTAAAGGTCGTCCGAGTCGAGCGTGGACCAGAAGGTGGCGTAGTCGGCGCCTTCGAGCAGGTTTCTCAGCTCGTTTAGCTTCTGGACGGCTTCTGACAGCGGGGCATCGCCGGCTGCAGGGTTGTGTAATGAGGACGAGAGGGGAGCCAGGACATGTGGGGGCAGGAGCGAGAGACCGAGGGAGAAGTCGGGGCTGGGGAAAACAGTAAGGGCCTTGACGAGGATGTTGGTGATGGTCTCGTCGCGGGCGAGGTGAGGGTTGAACTGATAGCTGGAGACTCGTTGTTAGCTAGCGGTAACGGCACAGGCGTCTAATAACAACAGGGAGCGAGGAAGCTGTCAGATAGAGCTAATAATGAAACTTCAGCGGGCGGAGCGATTCAGACTCCGGCACCTCGGGTAATAGGAAACGTTGTGGTTGTTTGATCATCTTGTAGCTGTGGGAATGGCGGCGACTGGGAGAGAAGACACGTACAGCTTGAGCAGGGCGAGATTGGCGTAGCAGTCGTACGTCTGGTTCTCGCACTGTTGCATGACATAGTCCTGGAAGACGCCCGTCGTCTCTGGGTTGTAGCGATCCAGGCCATCGAGGATCTGCTGCATGTGATCCGGCCGCTCAGGCGCGAAGTCGAAGGGGGCGCCCATGGTGGTTGGTGTGGATGAGCGACGAGGGCGTGGTGTTGCGGGCTGGGTCAAATTCGCACAGTGCGAGGCCGGGGCACTGACCACCCGGCAGCCCCGCGTCACTCCTTCGAAAAAGTTAGACCCCGCCAACACCCATTTCGCACTCGCATCCACGCCGCAGCGACAGCCATGGCGCCCTACGACAGCGACTCCTCGGATGGCGGCGACGACTATACCGAGACCAATGTGCTCCTGGGCTACGCGACCAAGGACACCACAAGCGACGCCATCTCCCACCTTGGGGGCGCTCCGGTACGCGCACACGCAGCATGCGAGCAAGTCTGTCACTAAGCCGTCATTTAGAGTTGGATCGACGATAAGACAGCCCCCTCGGGCGCATTGGCAAAGTGCAAGGTCTGCAATGGCCTCCTCAGTCTTCTGCTCGAGCTCAACGGCGACATGCCCGACACGTTTCCCGGCCACGAGCGACGACTGTACATTTGGACGTGTCGGCGCAAGACGTGCCGGAGGAAGGAGGGCAGCGTGAGGGGCATTCGCGGCGTGCGGGTCGCAAAGGGCGCGAGCAACAAGATGCCTGCGCCCAAGGCTGAGAAGAAGGAAGAGAAGCAGGAAGAGAAGCCGCAGCCCCAGATTGGCGAGTCGCTCTTTGGAGTCAAGAATGGCACAGCCGCCGCGACGTCTGCAAACCCCTTCTCGAACCCATTTTCCTCCAAGCCAAACGGCAATGCGGCATCCAACCCGTTCTCGTCGCAGTCAGCGAGCGCAAACCCCTTTGGCGCCCCAGCCCCTGCACCCGCAGTGCAAACCATCGCATCCGAAGAGAACAAGGACGAGGCACCTACAACCCTTGCAGAGACTTTTGCATCCAAAGCGCGCATCTCGCTGCCACCTGCCGAACAACAGCCCCCAAGACCACACGAGCCATGGCCAGCGGAGTCAGCCTTCCCCACGCCGTTTCCGCACTACTACCTGGATGCAGAATACGAGACACTAGATGTCCCATCAGCACCCTCAATACCAGCAAATGCGCGCATGGAAATAGACAATGAAGGCAGCGGAAGCGGAGGGGGCAAAGAAGACAAGGAGATTTTCGAATCTTCCATGGACAGAACATTCCAAAAATTCGCAGACCGGGTAGGCGAGAACGCCGAGCAGGTTCTGCGGTATGAGTTCAAGGGCAAGCCACTGTTGTACAGTGACAGCGACGCTATTGGAAAGGCTCTAGCGCCGCACTCGGAAAATGGCGCATCCTCTAATGCTAAGGTTACAACAGCAGCATCAAGAAGCGGACCAGGTTTCCCTCGCTGCCAGACATGTGGTGCAGATAGGGTTTTTGAGGTTCAGCTGACACCACATGCCATCACGGAGCTGGAGGCTGATGAAATGACGCTTGATGGCATGGAATGGGGCACCATCATCATGGCTGTTTGCAGCAAAGACTGCAAACCAAACGACGTTCCGGAAGGCGAAGTGGGTTATGTAGAAGAGTCGGTTGGCGTACAATGGGAGGAGGTTGCTGCAAAGAAGTAGGACGGAATGATACCTTTGCGCTGTCAATGCCAAGATGTCGAAAGAGCGGTCGGATTGTTTCCACCTTGGTCACACTACCGACTCACAGATTTCCACATTGGACATACATGAAATTTGGTAGCCTACGTGCGCTGGTCCCATCGAACTCGTAGTATGCCCCGCGCGGCGTACACGCGATCCCCCACCCAAAGCCGATAATCTTATCAGCCTCCCAATATCTTTTGCTAGATTGACCAAAGGACTGAAACCACGCCGCAAGCCCTCACCATAAATGAAAAATGGACTCGATTTCCATGAGAGCAGGTAGCAAATGCGGCATAAATATGCGGCATGAGGTCCCCAGCAAGTGTGCGCTTTGCTCCGATTTCGCGTGCCGTAGGTACCGCAAAGAGGATAGTCTTGATTGAGCCGACAAAGCGCCTCGTTCCTGCATGCTTCTAACCACTCACGGCAATGTAAACTTCATCAGACTCATTGTACCGCTATGCTAACCAATTACAACCTCGTCGCAAGATCAACCCACGACGTCCGAGGATTCCGTGGCGCCCACGGTGTGATTCTGTTGCTGTCATGCATCGTGAATTATCCCGATTGTCTAGTTTACACGTACTGTACAGGCCACCCATGCGACTTTCCCAGCGTTTTTGCTAACGCTGTACCTAAGTGCATTCGGCTTGTTCCGGCTGATGCCTGCCTCGATATGTACTATATGTAGCCGTGGTACATGTACGACGGGCAGTCGGTCCTCACGCGTTCTTTAGCTCATTCGAACCTCCTGCGCATGATGACCGCCTTAGACCCGCCAGTTGTGGCTGAGCCTCGAACAGCGAAACAGTCACACATATCCGCCCAACCCACAACCATCAAGAACTGGCACAAGAAGATAAACTGGCTGAACACCACCCTTGTTATCCTGATTCCAGCCTACGGCCTCTATCTAGCGCGCTCGACACCCCTCACTCGTCCAACGCTGCTATGGAGCATCATCTACTACTCCATGACCGCCTTTGGTATCACGGGCGGTTACCATAGACTGTGGAGTCACCGTTGTTACTCTGCACGTCTGCCGCTACGCCTCTTTCTGGCATTTGTAGGAGCTGGAGCTATCCAAGGAAGCATTCGCTGGTGGAGCGCCAATCATCGTGCTCACCATCGATGGACCGATACGATGAAAGACCCGTATTCAGTCATGCGGGGCCTAGTCTTCTCGCACATTGGCTGGATGATCATGAACACGGATCCAAAAGTAAAGGGCCGCACAGATATCTCTGATCTAGACAGTGATGCCATTGTCGTTTTCCAGCACAAGCACTACGGAAAAATACTTCTTTTCACCGCTTGGGTGTTCCCTGCCCTAGTGGCTGGTTTAGGCTGGGGTGACTGGTGGGGAGGCTTTGTTTATGCTGGCATAATACGCGCGTGTTTCGTTCAGCAAGCAACCTTTTGTGTTAATTCATTGGCACACTGGATTGGCGAACAACCGTTTGACGACCGAAGGAGTCCGAGAGACCATGTACTTACAGCTCTTGTTACAATGGGAGAGGGGTATCACAACTTCCATCACGAATTTCCTAGTGACTACCGTAAGCATCACAGACGGGATATGGTAGAATGCAAAAGCTAACGGCAGATAGGCAACGCTATCATCTGGTACCAATATGACCCCACAAAATGGCTTATCTGGGGCATGTCGAAGATTCCCTTTTTTCCACTAGCCACCGACCTGAAGACCTTCCGCGCCAACGAAATCGAAAAAGGCCGTCTCCAACAGCAACAAAAGGCCGTTGACAAGAAACGTGCACTCCTCGACTGGGGCACTCCACTCTCCCAACTCCCCGTCCTCTCCTGGGACAAATTCCAAACCCAGGCTTCAGCCGACGGCGCCGCTTTGGTAGCTATTGCTGGAGTCATCCACGACGTCTCGCCTTTTGTTGCCGACCACCCCGGCGGCAAAACACTCATCAAGTCTGCGATTGGGAAAGACGCAACAGCTGTGTTCAATGGCGGTGTATACCAACATTCCAACGCTGCACACAATCTACTTTCGACAATGAGAGTCGGTATTCTGCGCGGAGGCCAAGAAGTCGAAGTGTGGAAATCCGGGGCGGAAAGAGCGACGAAAGATACGAGAAGCCTTGGTATCGTGAGGGCTGGTGAGCAGGCGACGAGGGTTTTGGCACCGGCTGCGGCGGCTGTGGCTGCGTGACGAGTAATGAATGTGGAGAGGGGGTATACATATGCTGAGAGAGGTTGAGAAAAGAGATGATGCGGCTGGAAACGTATTGCGGTTCTAGGTGCTGGTTTACACCTTACGTATAGACTCTACTTTTACAGACAAATAGATATAGATGTAGAGTTTGTGTGGTGATTTGCTGTCTCGATATGCTTATTGGAGTTCTATGAATGAGTTGGACGCTGAAGCTGTAGGACATACAATGTAGTAGACTATAATGTAGAAAGAAATAGCAAGAGTATCCTATCAAAGCATCATTCCCTGATGCATCTTGCTTGAGCTATAGGAATCCTTTTCCCTACATGCTATACGCATTGTAATCGGATGAATAAAAACTGTAGAAAAGAAATCCTCGAAAACTCGTACTCTCCTTTTTCCAAAAAAAAACTTATTCAACTCGTGCGCGGATATGACTATTTTTTTTCTTTCCCTTGTTGAGATGCCAAGGGCATTCCAAGCGCGACTTTTAGACCTCTTAGGATTGGCCTATCGTCTGGAACCATGGTACTCGAAGATTCCAACCATGTAGTATGCCAATAAGAATTGCTCTATTAATTTCCTTTCATGTAAGGAGATCTATCATAGCATCGATAGAAGAATAGACGTGTGTAGTAATCATATTATGGACCTTCTGATACGCCCAAAATATCAGAGAAGAATCGATGTTATTCTCCCATTCTCAAGTGTTGAAATGCATGCTAGCAGTCACCCAATTCCAGGCTGGTTATCTACCAGAGCATGTCCGCTTTGCAATCTTCACTGCAACACTCAACGTACTTGCAACTAGCTCTACCATCAACATGGTTGTCATCAAGAAAAGAGGTGCAACGAAGAAGCTGGGTCCACTCTGGTAAGCATTCCAAAAACTGTATACAATCCCTGCTAATACATATAAAGCCTAGGTCGAAACTCGATAAAATTCCGTCTGCCAAACAGTTCCCGGCACTTCAGCGTGCACGAAGACCTACTCTGCCGCAACGCGCAGTACTTCAAGCAGACATTCCAGACGCGGCGCCGGGAAATCGAGGGAGAATGCCTGATATGTCGCGACGATCTCGATCCCAAAGCCGACGACGTGACGTTCTGCAGGTCGCCCTGCGGCCAGAATTACCACGAGAAATGCATTGAGCGGTGGGACGTAACGGCCGAGAATGGAGCTACGTGCCCCATCTGCCGCCGGGTCTGGCAATTCAAACCGAAGGAACTTGTCGATGTACCTGAAGATGCGCACCTGGATCACGATGCTGTGGAGTCGTACGTGGAGTGGCTGTATACAAAGAAGCTGGACTTTGGCGAGGACTCCACACGATACACGACGCAATACGAGCTCCGGCTGCTCAAAGCCTGGACAGTCGCTGACGTGTTCAAAGACGAGGGTTTCAAAAACTGCATTGTCGCCGAGTTCGTTGCTTGGATGGATAAAGACGTCGCGCTCTTTGGTCGCAACAGCGTACGATATGCGTATGAAGAGCAGTGTATAGCCTCCATGCGCGAATTTGTCCTCGATGTATGGCTGATGCATAACACGCTGGGTTTCATCTCCCACCTCTTCAAGGACCTCCCTAATGAGTTCGCGAGAGAGCTGTGTCTCGCCCTGATGCTGCGGACCGATTGGAAGGACATGAAACTCAAGGATTTGTTGAAAAAGCATACTGGAGGTGAGTATGATGTGGAGGCTGAAGCTCAAGAATAGAGTGTGATGATCGATGTGTGGAGAAGTGAAGTGGGTTTGAGATATAAGCTCAAATTTGTTTTGGTCGTTTTTAACACGGCTATCTACTGATAGGCAATTCGGGAGGTGCGGGGCTTTTGCAGGGAAATGTTATTCGCACGCTAAATGTTATGAATTGATGGATATATCAAAGGTGCAAAAGCCTTTTGGTGTGGTAATGCGCACGTGACGTCTTACAGGCCCACTATATGAACGATAGCTATCGCATCAAGAGAAAACGAATTATCGCACTTCAATAACTTGCGGTGAGATAGTTTAGAATAGTGTATTGTTGAGCAAGTGTCGGAGCATTTCTCAATCTTTTTTTCGAGTTACGACATCCCATCAGTGATACAGCATGGAGAAGGCATGCGAAAAGGTATTTGGCCGATGAAGTTATTTTACAAGAGTGAAGACGAAGGCAAGATACATGTAATGAATAAACCAGAGCCATTCATTGCTTTCCTTCGCAAATCCTTGACAAAATCAAGTGCTCTTCATACCCAATTTGGCTATGATTTTCTTGATGTCCCAATCCTCTTCAGAGTAATCGAATTTCTCCCGAAGAGCCATCGCCAGGTCCCTCGTGAACTGCGGTGGCAGTCCTTCCCAGTATGCCGATTCATCGAAATCTTCTGTTCTGATGCTGATGTATAGTTCCACCATGAGTCTTCTAAGGCGTGAACGGACCGGTGTCTCCTTGTAGACATCAATGATATCTTCTTTATGCGGAAGCATATCCCTGCTGACTGAAATCTCAACAAGTGCCTTGATGGTTGCATTGCGGAACTTGAAGTCTTGGACTATGGATGCAAAGATATAGGCAAGTATAAGATCGTGGAACATATCGTTGGCCACCTCCTGATCTGTATATCCAATGTAGCCTTTGTAAATCCACTCAGAGTATATCTCAAAGGCTCGTGGGTTCAGATAGGTAAACGTTTCGGATTGCTCAGTTTCATCAATTTCCAAATATTGTCGGCACAGTGGGCATTCTGAGTGTTGTTTGTTGGTTCCTTGTTCTTCCCATTGGGAGATACAGTCAAAATGGAAATTGCCTCCACAAGACTGGCAGAACGTAAGTTCTCTGATACCAGGATCCATGCGTTCATGGCAAATCGGACAGTCACCCTCGACAACTTGTCTCAGACGCTGAAGTTCTTGGCGAAACAACGGAGAGTTGAAGCAAAGAAGATCCTCATGCACAACGAACGTGTCTGAACGTGGTCCTATGGACAGGCGTACAATCTTGCGGCCGTACCTGGATCAGTGTCAATGATTTTGTTTCCTTCATATCATTCGCAAACAAGACAGCGATAAGCATGACATCCACCCAATCTTCGTCAACCGCGTAGGGAGATGATGAACTTACTTGATCGGTTTGGTCCTCTCGAAACGGACACGTTTTTGCAAAGCCATGATTGCAGAAAGCTTTGCACTCGATTCGTATGATTGGTTGAGGAGAGGTGTGGAGGAAAGAAGAGAAGACAACAAGCGGCAGTTATACATGTAGCTAGCGCTAGCCTGAGAGCTCCCACTTTCACAAGTGAGAGAGCTGAAATGAGTGCAAGTGATTGCGGAAGCCTAGTCCAAGGTGAAAGAAAACTCATGTGAATCTCTGTGCTGAGATTCTTCAACTTCACCTTGATCTGACTCCATACCAATTAATACGCGCTCTCACCTTTGAAAAAAAATACACAGTGGCTAATTAGGCCTGTAAACTTTTACAAGTTTTGTTTCTCTACAGACTTCACAAACAAAACGTTTCACTCGTATATCGCTGAGTTAAGCACTTGAGCCACCTTCACCACCGCCACTTCCCTCACCACCCCCCGCACCAACTCTCCTCATCCAGTCCCTCCTAACATCTCCAAGCCCCCTCCTATTATTCCCATTCCTCCACTTCCGCACCGCCCCATCCGCCGATTGGCTCACAAAAGCCTCCGGGAAACGCTTTCCCATCTCCTTAAACCAGCCCGACTCAATACCCGTCAGACTAACATCAACCATGAACTCGCGAATCTCATCACTGCATTTCCTCTCTACAAACGCCCACTTCACGCTCTCAATACCAATAACCACTCTGCCATTGGCGAAAAGCGCGGTTAGAACTTGGGCTTTAAATGCAGCATCTTCAAGAGCACTTGCAACGGCCCAGCGTTTCAGCATAACGAGGCTGAACTGATCCGAGTTGCGTGGGATAGACGCCGATACCTCTTTCAGTGTACCTGTATACATGCAATCCAGATAACTCTGCACGGCTTCAACGTCCAGCTCAGTCTCGATATTCACGCAAGAAAGGTGCCGAGGGCTTTTCCAGCGAGCACGGCACATTGGGCATTTTGACCCGGAAACCACGTTCCGGGGCACTCTTTCCCAGGCGTCTATGCAGTGTTCGTGCATGTTTTGGCCGCAGTGGGTGCAGAACGTGAGGTCTTGCAGCGTAGGATTGAAGGGCTCGGTGCAGATGCAGCATTCATCGGCTGGAAAGATGGGCCTGCGGTGTCTTTGAAGTCGGCGCTTGAAGTAGTTTGATGTCTGGCATATAAGATCTGAAAGCGCAAATCAAGGTCAGAATGGAGCTGGAGAATGCCCGGGTTTGAATACGGGCTGGGTACCTTGGTGGACTGTGAATCGGCGGTTTACATTGGGGATTTTGAAACAAAGGACCTTGTTACCGGTACTGCTGGGATTGAGCATATGTTCTATGAGCGGCAGGCTGATAGGCGATATACCTGACTGATTCCGACTGTTGAGTTGCGCTTTGAGGAGGGTTGGTAGGTGTCTGCTCCATTGGGGATAAAGATGAGGATGCTGTGGACATCGGTGATGAAGATGGGAATGTTGTGGACATCAGAGATGGAGGCGAAGATGCTGTGGATAGAGATGTCCTGTATTTAGATATTTGCCAGTGCAATAGCAAAGACGAAACTACGCCTACGAAAAGCATAGCTGGGAATACGGGGAAAGCGTGAGATCGTTGGTTAATCATCGTTAAGGCACCAAGACCGCGTCCAGGACAATAAGCGCGTAGACAAAGTATCAAGAGCGCAATGTATGAGGAAAAAGTATGAAGAAGCTGGGTAAGCTTATACTTTGCAAATCAGATGTCTTACGAAAGGGATAGAAACATCACAAAGACACGACGCGTTGGCCATACTGATTTAGCAGACAAAGGATTTGTGCCGTACAGGCACTTTGAAACAAGTGGATCTATTCGAATTTGCCTCAAAGACAGCTTCGAGGCAACATCTCAACGCATGTGCAATTCATTTATCGCATGCCACTAAATTTAAAATCATGTCAAGTCAGATGGAATTTCATCAGGGTATCTTGCGGTTCTACTTTGCTTGATCGGCGAGCTGGGGGCGGTATGCTTTCAAAGCGGCCGCACTTCCTTCAGCTGGAAGATCCTTTAGGTCTTCAAGTGCCAGATCAAGATACCGCCGGTATCGAACATCGTATCAGGTATCATGCTGAGTAAGAACAAGTCAAAGGAACGCTCAAACACCAATGTACCAGAGCTCGACGCCCATGACCTCAAACTTCTTGCCATCGTCGCTTAGTGGTTCGTTGCCAAATGTTGGGCACGTATCCGACACACCATGCTCGAGGTTGTCATCTAGCCATAGGCCGTAGTGGCCATCTCTGCGACACTGTTAGCCTTATCCGCCTCGATGTGTAAGGTTAAGACTTACCCTCCCCCAACACTGAGATAACTATGCTCGCAGAAAATCATGTAGTCGTTTACTCCACTGTACGGAAACGCCTTGAACCTTATCCTCTCGGGCGTGCTTGTGCCACTTTTATTTGCCTGGCCGTTGGGTGGCAGAGCCAACTTCTCACTATTCGTCTTGGGTGACACTACGGTTGTCATGCGAACGGCATTTGTGGTGTCTTCGGATGGCGGGGGCGGGAGACTCATTTGCAGATCGGGGAGTCCACTAAGGACATGCGCACGCCAAAGAAAGCATTCGCCGTTGCCGTAGAATGATGTAGAGGGATGGGGTGGGTCGGAGAGATATGCGCCGAAAATCTATCGCAAGATGTCAGTACTTGTTGGAGATGGCGTGATGTTGGAGAACATACACCCCCACCGTTATCTTTGACCACGAGCACGAAGCCGCCTCTTCTCCCCCGATAATCATCGGCTTGCTTGTACAGAGTTCCCAGGCTAACGCCGTTCTGCTCCAGGCTGTATGCCAGACACCACTCGTCCACCAGCTGCAGTCTTGGCGGCAGTAGGAGCCTGATTTCTTCAGCCAGGGCTTTGCTGAGGAGCTTGCCCTTCTCGCGCATTCCACTCCTCCATCCCTTGAGGCTCAGCGGGGTCAATGGCGGTGGTTGAAATGGGCTTGCGATGCGGTGTGTTGGTTGGAAGACTGAGTTCATATCCGAGGAATTGGGGGAGACGAGGCTGGCCAGGGACTGGGAGAGCGAAGAAGCGGTAGATTGCAGCTGTGCTTGCAGATTGCCTATGCTGTTGCGGTTGCTGTTGCCGCCGGATTTGGATTGCGCGTCTGATTTTGGGCTCGTTTCCGTGTTCAGTCGTCGCAGTATGCCCGAGACGGCATAGGAGACTGGATATGTGAAGTACGAGGAGGAGCGATTGGGTGTGGCGCGACTGGGTGGCGATGATGGCTGAGAGGGTGGGGAGCGGAAGGGTGGAGACGATGGGGTTTCTCCTGGATGCGACATGACTGGCGACTAGCAGCAATGGTAGCAGCGTGCCTGAATTAATGTGGGTCAGGTGTTGAGAGAGTTGCGCTGGGTCTGGCACCGGGCAAAGTAGCTGTGACGTTGCGCGAGATTAGTGGCTGACAGCTGTTTGGAGCCTCAGCCTCATGCCGCAAGGGGGGGTGCGCGTTACATAAGCATCTTCTTGGAAGCCGAGGGGGAAGCGGCGGCTGCATCTTGGAGACTGCACTGCTCGGGACGCCCGTGATATCAACGCTACGAAACGGTGATGCGTGCTCCATAGTTGCTCACCCCTCTGCCGTCTTGATGTGTAGCTGTGACCAGCGCGCTAGCCCGTATGTAGAAAGCTTATTTTCCAGCTACCCGGTAAGGCTGACGATGGGCGCTCATCGTGAGTCGGGGCGAACTTTGCATAAAGTTGCTTGTTGAATTGGGGCAAGCGCGGCATGGCAGGTACTGTGCCTCTGCTCGAAAGTATTGCCGTTGATTCCATCTTGAAGCTTACCGCAGGCGGCGTGCGGCGTTGCCCCCTATTTACATTACTTTGCGGCATGCAGCCAACAGTGTAGTCATCCATTTTGGTCCATTTGCCATGCCATGGCGGATAACCCTATCCGGAAGCATTTTTTCATGTAGATTTGACCGTTTCTGCGGCAGTCTCCTTGTTCGCTGCGGCTCCATCTTCCGCTGCATCCGCAAGCTCATCATCTCCATGTTCTTCCTGCTCGTCTGCGGCTTCTCCGTCGTTCTCCCCGTCATCAGCCTCGCCTTTCAGCTTGGCGCCCTTTCGCTCGGGCATCACAGCCATGAAAGCCTTTCCCCAATCGCCAAACTCCATCCACTTGAGCATAATCTCCAGTACGTGATTCGTCACCAAAACTTGTCGGCTCTTCATCTCGAGATATTCACCAATGGGTAGTTTTGCCGTCTTGATGCCTCGGCTGACCGCTCGCTTATGGCAGATTCCTTTGTGCCGGTTCTTGTCGACCAGACCCCCAATGATGTAAGTGCTGTTCGGTTTCAAGTGCGTAAGGACCTCGTCCGACTCGGATGAAAGGTAGACAATCTCTCCTGCCTCCCCGTCTGCTGCATTCTGTTGTCCGCTTGCTTCATTGGCTTCCAAAGAAGACTGCAATGCACCAGCCACCTCTCCTCCATTTGGTCCGGTCATCCACTCCTTCGATTTCTCGGCCACTTCCACAAAATCTTCCTCAAAGAACCGGAATCCTGTCCAGCTGGTATATTGCTTCGCTAGAATGCCATCGAAGCGTTCTTTCATCTTGCCGCCAAAGCTGCTCAACGCTAGATGTGCCCTGAACTTTGCTTTCCGGTTGTCGCTGTAACATCTTGTGATCTGCAGGCCCAAGCTTTTGAGCTCGTTGTCGAACATAAGCTCCTCGAAGTCACAGTCAAAGATTACCGTGATGGGTACTTGAGTTCCTGTCCCTGCTGAATGCCTAGGTGGACGTGGAGGCAGCAGTCTTATTTTGTTTCCGTTTTCATCCACTGGCATCTGGGCCAACTGCTCGCGCCGCCGCTCTTTCTTTTCTTTGAGCTTCTCTTTTCGCTTTAGTTTTCGATCCTCACGCCCCGCTTCCCAGCGTTCGTGCCGCCTTTGCTTTTTGAGTTGGTTCTTCGACAGCTTTGGCTCCCCGCTTCCATTCTCAGTGGCTGCTCCACTTGAAGCCTCAGCATCACCAGTTGCCTCCTCATTCTCTGTGCTTGTGGGAATTTGTTCAGCAGGTGTCGCGACTGCGGGCGCATCCATCACGGCCTCATTGTCATCTGCAGGCTCCAACTTGCGCATCTTGGCAGGTCGCTCTTCTGAATCCATCATTTCTGTAACTTTTGCTGATTGTCGAAAATGTGTGGTAAGGACCTTCACCCACTCAGCGTCGACAAAATTATGCTCGCCCACCTTAGCGCGCCAAGCCATACCCCGGTCATGGCAGCGTCCCGAGCTCGAACCTCACTTCACGTCTCCGCATTAACGATACCCTTCGAGCCCCAATTGAACCACGAACACAATCGCCCATCATGCCGCAGGATATGCCGCCACAGGGCGGCTACAGGCCCGTCCAGTACAAGCGCAACCTGCCCGTTCGAGGCTTCCGCCCCGCCGTATACATCTTCGGAACCGCGGGACTCATGACATATGGATTCTGGAGGGTTGGACAGGGTATCAGGGAGCACAAGTACGCAAGAGACGCCGGCAAATCAATCGCAGGGCTCGGGAGAGAATTCTGACTTCTTACAGCGAACTCGCACGCGAGAAGATGTGGGCGCGGATATACCTCATTCCGGCACTACAAGCAGAGGAAGACCGTGACCAAGTGCGGAGATACCTGGCAGACAAGGCTAGGGAGAAGGAATTGTTGGGCACAGAGACCAAGATCTACCATAGTGACAGGTATATTCACTCCTTGGGGTTGCGACGATTATACGAGCATTGACTAACTCAGGGTTACAGATTCGTTCGACCTACCTTTGCGATTACCCCCGAGCACGAGACGAAGTAGGGACTGGCATATCGTTGTACATGTAAAATCGAATTCGAAAGTCTCTAGCAAGCTTCGTATCTACCATGTCATAAGAAGCAAGCCGAACAATACTTCTTGTGTGTAGAGACTTGCCCATTCTATACAGAACCAGATGTTAACATCAGGTCATTCTAATGGCAGTGGTTCAGCTGCTTACAATGCACAAATATGGACCAGTTGCAGCCTTAGAAGGGACACTGACTGTACGCTCATCTGTCATAGGCCAAATGCCTTAGGTCGGATAAATTGCATTGATTTGGTTGTTCAACATGCAGACCCCGGCTCGCGCACTGTCATTCCCCTCGCAACGTGGCGCAACCTATCCTATAGGCTGCTCGTGCGCTCTATACCCATCGTCATTTCACCACTCCCCACCTACTTCTCCTTTTTCCTTTATTTCCACTTCCACTCTTCTATCCAACTTCTTCAGTCTCTTGTTTTTTGATTCGTTACCATGTATTTTCTTGCCAACATTTTCGCTGGGTCCAAGGACGCCGCATGCACGTCTGCATCCACTTCTACACATACCCACATAGACAAACACGTCACCTCCGCCAACTCCGACAACGACTGGGAAATCATAACGCCAGAAGAAACCACTGGCTTCTACACCGACCGCATCACTCTCTTTCTGGGTCCGCAACTAGATCAACCTTATCACATTCTACTCACCGATATTCCCAAGTCCTCCAACCTACTTACTTATCTCGCTGCTCTCGACCCCGCACATCGTTACCTGCACATTGCAGAGCTCGAGACAGAAATGGTAGCAGCGTACATCAGAATACTAAATCTACAAGTCGATGCACTGGCAATTGAAGCATCGTGGCTCGATATCATCGAGCTAGCCATCACAGCGGAAGCAATGCAAGACGAGCGGACGGAAAACCGAGCTCTATGCGTACTGCGACAAAAGGGCGTGCTAGCGGCTGCACCAAGGGATTCACTGGACCTATTTAACCACGAAGAGTATGCTTTTGCGAAGCAGTACCGAGCCAGAACGGGGAGAGGTGAGAATCTGATGCGTGTGTTGCGTGAGATTATGGAGGTGGACATGGAGCGATCAGGGCTACGCCGGGAGAAGCTGAGGAATCACCAGGGTGCAAAGTCTAGCTCGAAGATGCCACACCAGAGAGTTCCGTTAGCTAAATGAGAAACCAGTGTCTTGGGATATAATGCCCCTTGGGAAAGAGACGACAAGGGAGATGCGGGGGAGAGAAAGGCATGTCCTGTTATGCAGCCTAGTGTCGCCCTGAGGGGCGATGTGGTGTGGAAGAAGCGTAAAAGCAATTTCTTTGCATACTACATGAAGGGCAAGAAGCGGTGATATGCGCAAGGTTGTGAAGTACATGGGGCTGTTTCGCCTGGGAAAGGAATTTTGAATGACTGATGAGCTTTTAACAAACAGATATGATGTTACGAATTTTACTTGCATACGGCTTGTATTTGATTCAAGATTGGCAGATGATTGAATCATGGCTGGAGGGGCGTAGAGGAAATTGACGATTGCATGGTACATGAGGGTGTGTTTTCGTGCTATTAGGCGCAAGGATGCTTCATAGGACTCAATCTCTTTATGTGAATGTAATGGTTGTAATTGCGCGCTAGTGGGAATGGGTTGAGAGAAATGAAATCGTCCCTCATCATACAGTTGATTCGCCTTGTTCTTCATCTCCCCCCACAGTAGCACTCGGATCTTGAACGCAGCTCTCTTCACCCCAAGGGTCGGCAAAGCTGTTTTCACTCGCGTAACGTTTCCATCGCTCTTTATCGAGCATTCTGAGTCTCCGTATTGCAACCAGCTCTTTCGCACATTTCTCCAGGTTACAGATATTTTCATAATGAGCGGACCACCTGTAGAATGCTGCTTCAATCTTCCACATGGTTGCTTTGCCGATCTTGTTTTGTCGCGTCCTGACGCCGTTTGGCTTCCACTCATTATGCTCTATATCAACGCCTTCTGCGTGCTCGAATCGCCAGTAGCTCTCAAGCTCTTTACCGCTAATTCTGGGTGCCGTTGGGAATTCATAACGTAGGGGATCCAACTTGAGCCTATGGTAGGGGAAAGAACGTCGCTCAGGTTTCTTCAGAGCTCCAATACTGACAACGGTTCCGATCCTTTTTACTCCATAAAGCTTTTCAAGCTCGTGCAAAGCTATCAAACATGGTTCATATGACATTCGGGTGGGGAATTCTGATAAGAGAACTCTTTTTGGCTTATCTCCTTCGCTGCTTGTCATGGACCTACTCACGTCCACTGGTCCGATTGTAATTGCGTGAACAACCTCCCCCATCTTGAAACTGCTAGCTGGCCCGAAATGGGAAGGAATTGAGCTTTGCATGTTTTCTGATGAGCCGGATATGGGGTTATCATAAGTACGAATGAGGTGCAATGTTTCGAGGGAAAATTTATTTTCGGTCATAGTCGACAAAGCAGGAATCAAACTAGACGCACCGTAGTTAGCTGTTGAATGCACCAAGAAAACGATATACTAACACAGCACATCTCCCAGGAGCAGTCTTCAAGCTTTCATCGTCGTCGATTTCGGCGAGAAAATTGTCAATCGCATCGCTCATATCCTGGGTCCTATACTTGGACTGTGATGAAACACCTACACGTAGCATTGCAGTCGGCCTCGGTTGGCCGAAGGTACGATTTACAATTCCTATGTAATGTAAAATGCAGTCTTCGATGCTCATAAGATATCTGCCTAGCATCAAAGCTATCAGGCTAAAATATGTTGGTTAATTTTCTGCGTGTAGTTTTGCTCTGGTAAACTTACCCGCCTGTACTTGTGCCACAAATCAGATCAAAGTAATGGCATGGCACAGAGTCGCTGGTTATTCTGGAGTTGATGATCGTATCACGCTGGGACCGAGATGCTGGGGTGACACCCCTGGGTGGTTTCCTTCGTACCATGTGGTGTGTTTCTTCGCGTCGGATCAATTCCATTAGTTTTTGCAGGACCAAAAGCGTCCAGTAACCGCCAGTACTACCAGCATCTTCACTTTCCGTCAGTTTCAATGTAGCTTTATCGAACAATCTGATGACTAAGGGACTTACCCAAAGATAGTAGGTTGCGCTATTCCCAAGCCTTTTCAACGGATTCCATAGGGATCTCAGTCCCAGCTGTTGACAATCCGGCGATAATGGACTGAGCAGGCGAATTGAAGCCTAAAGCATGATCCGAACCACCAGGCTTGTTACTATTCCTCAAATCGTGGCTATCATGAGATGGGGAAACAGTGTTCCTGGTTTCGGGTAATGCGCCTGTCGTGGATCGCTGCCTTGGAAGGGCATCATCTTTTTCTGGCAAAAGTTTTGGTGTATCCTTGGTCATAATACGACCGCCTATAATTGTGAATTCAGA
The DNA here is from genome assembly GCF_000359705.1 of Exserohilum turcica Et28A. Lineage (NCBI taxonomy): Eukaryota > Fungi > Ascomycota > Dothideomycetes > Pleosporales > Pleosporaceae > Exserohilum > Exserohilum turcicum. The sequence goes on along the minus strand of NW_007359937.1, from coordinate 1,222,027 downwards.
AGCAGTATTGTCGGTTTTTATTAGCGCGTCCAGAGTTGCTCGCTGTTTTTGAAGTGTACCATCGTCTTCTCGATATAGTTTCAATGTATGCTCGATTACTGTGTGTAACCTTGGCGGTATAGGCTCTTCATGTCCTCTGACATGATACACTGTGGCTTGCAACTCGGTCATGTAGTCTTCCTGGATCTGGTTGTCTTCTCGCCTAATCGAATTGACGATCCGGGCAAGGTTATCTGCAAAACCGCAGGGTTCAATCAGATCAGGTCTTCGCCTCCAGATTTTGTTCAGACACAACACTAGGCAGATTTCTTCAAATGAGCTAAGAGATGTATCTGATAGGATGTATTGGAGACGCTCTTGTGCCGTTTTATAATTGCCGAGTGCGATGAAGGCGTCTGTGGTAGCAATAGGAACATATGCATTGTGAGTAGTAGTTACCTTTAGATATTCAATGCCCAGGTCGGATGCATCCTTTGCCTTGCCCAGTAGTGTGAGATATTTCAAAAGTTCAGCGAAAAGCAGCTCATAGACATGTGAGGTCAGATTGTCGCGAGCCGGGCCGAGCAGACCCAATTTGAGGAGACTTGATGACGTTTCCAAATGACCTGAGTGGCTTAGGCCTATCGCCAACGCATATATGGAGTGGCTAGGCAGGCTTGACGCTAGCTCAGATACATTGATTGACTCTGGATAAATGACGGCGTACGCAACCTTTTCAAGGTCGGTTTTTCGAGATGTATATGAATTACTCCAGCATGAACGCCAGGTTTCGAAATATGCCCACAGAGTGGGACTCGAACATTTCCATGGTATTTGCGCAATGGTGAATCCAAGAAGCGAGGCACCGAGTGAGGTTTGAGGCAAGTCGAATTCCCTTGGGCTTTTCCAGTTTTGAGCCTGCGGGTCAGAGCTCGGTATACCCAGCAGGTAGCTTATTTCCTTGTGAATCTTGAAAAATGATTTGACGTTTGATGATTGGGAATTGTCGAATAAAAGATCCCATCGCGCATCGTCAAGCGCAAAGCCGAGGTTCGTTAGATGGAAAACGAGTAAACAGGAAATTTCCTCCGTCATGAGGTTTTGCTGAAAGTCCCTCAAGCCAGGAGATGTGAACAGAAAAGGCAGTAGAGTGGAAGTAATGACGTCCTTGCAGGCGAATGACGTCATCTCCCAAAGTGGCTCAGCATACGGTACTGGGAGTGCAAGAAGGATGAAAGTGCAAAGTAGACTCTGCACCTTTCGGTGTAATTTGGGTTCTTTTGCAAATACCAGCCATATCTCTTGTCGAGTATCATGCGACATCTCAACAAAGGTGATCTCTTCCTGGTGTGTGACTTCCACGTGTTGTTCACGTCTCAATGCTTCCAGCTCAGATCCGAGTTGATGGGCGCCGTATTGCCAGTCGTATCCAGGCATCGATAGCGGCGGCCTGTTCTGCTCTGGTTCAATATATACCTCGCCTTCATATTTGTCTTTTCGAAATAGTCGATCAAATCTCGTCAACTTTGTGGTACTCTGGTTGACAGTTTGAGGAGCCGAAAAGGGTCTCGTGAACAGTAAGGTAGGGAGCGACTGGCTCGGGCTGGCAGCGAGAAGGAGAAGAAACTGATATGTGAGATCGCTAACATTTATCCCGCGAATGCTGCATATAGACCTGCGTGGTTCACTGCTGCATGTAGATATGCGCCGTGCACTGCTGGACAGTATCATGCTTGCGCTATGGATGAAAGGAACAATACAATACAAGAAAAACAAGACGTAGGCTCCGACATAACTGAAACAAAACATCGCTTTAACCACATTTCGTTAAACTATCTCCTGCAACTACCGTCTAGTCTACGCAAGGCTATGACTTCCGGGAAAGATAGAAAGCGGCGCATGAGCCCAAAAGACGCACCGGTAGGCAAACAATGCTTTCCAGCGCCTAATATAGGCTACAATGGCGCACCTGGCTAGGATTTCATCCATTCATACACGATTGCGCGTCCTGTAATGCGCCACGTGCTGCAAGGCTGGAGAGCTGAAAAAAATATGCCGAGAATGTGAGTTTCAGCTGGCCATTCACCCACACCAATCCATCAGCTGAACTCTATTTGACGGGATAGTAGCGTCGGATAAGATGCCTGCATGTCAATCGACCCACTCGAATGTGCTGGATCAATGGCCTGGCCGAATCGACTTCGCCCGCGCAGGCGCACGAGTCGCGCCGCATCCTACAATAGCTGGGGTAGTCGTCCGAAGCTAATTACGATCTCATCAACCATCACTCTCCTACTCTACTGCCTGCCTGTCGTGTGCTTATTACCATGAAGAAGAGCAAGCAAACGGTGCGCCTCACAGATGTTGAAGAAGATGTAACGACAGAACAGATCCAAACACAGGCACAAGCAGACCTAGAGGTCAAGCATTCATTCTGGAAACCTTGGCTGAAGACTTCTTCCCGCCAGTCTAGCGATAATATAATAGCTTCTAGTTTAGCACAACAGAAGGGCTGTAAAACGGCGACAATCACATTCACGTCCTCAGCAATAAAAGAGCGAGCCCTCGAGAATGCGCAGAAAAGGCGTAACAAGACACGAAAAGGTGCTTACATTGACGATGACTTCCGCGGTATTACCGTATTACACAGTGGCTCTAGCGGACAACAAGTCGACTTGGAGTGTGTGCCCCATCCTCCTTGCAGATGTATGATGGTACTGATAGCTTCATAGCATTTGTGCTGTTCACGGTCTAAACGGACATGCATTCGACACATGGATGAGTGAAACTCAAATGTGGTTACGAGACCATCTCCCCAACCATCCGGATTTCAGAAACAGTCGGATCATGACATACGGCTATGATACACAGTTGTTCAATGGCAAAGGAACGCGATCCCGGTTTGAAGACTACGCCGATCAACTCTTAGTACTCCTTGGGAATGAGAGGACGACTGCTCAAGAACGCGCGCGGCCAATTATGTTCTTGTGCCATTCCATGGGTGGTCTTATCGCTCGACTAGCCATGGTGCGGTACGAGAAGTATCCTCGGCTGCATCCAGATGTCTCACTTGGACCTCGCGGTTTATTGCTTTTGAGCACACCCAATGCTGGAGCGTTGGACGCACAATGGTCGGACTTATCGTTAGCGCTAGGAGACGTCTTAGGGCTCCGACGGAGCCTTATCGATGAGTTGAAAGTTCTCAACCCCCACCACATCGACGCTGTAAATGACTGGGAGACACTTCAATATAAACCCTTAGTCCGATGCTACTGCGAATCTTCGTCGACAGCATTAGCGCCTGGTTGGACAGGAACCTCTAGACAAGTAAGGAACACCATGGCACTGGTTTCATATGCTGATATGGTGTTTAGGTTGTTACAGCAACTTCTGCTGGTTTTCTTACGAACACAGCTACGCAATTACCGGAGACAGATCACCACTCTGTCTGCAAGTTTGAAAAGAGGATCAGTCCGGCATTCGATATGGTTAAGGCAGGGTTGTGCCAAATGCGAGCGGACCTTTTAAGCGCGGCCAATCAAGTTCCCTCAACAGCAGCAAATGTATAGTTCACAATTCCTGTCAATCTACTTTTTTGTTACAAGATATGCGAGACCAAACATCGTTTATGAGTGTCTGACATACGTCAGGTATATAGGGTTGGTAGACCCGAAGTCACAGCTCCTTCCTATCCACTGCCCAAGCCATTTGTTTTCGACCATGGCTTCCGTAAAGCAAGTTGCAACGTTGTACAACGGTCAGAACTCCTCGAGAAAGCTGCCAAAACTATTAGTGATTCTGCTTTATCACAATTTATGCTGATACTGACAGGTATCGCTGGGTCTGGGTAAGTTTGCCCAAATATAATGAGACTGTCTTACAGGACTGAATAAGCTCCAGAAAGACGGAACTACTGCTCGACTATGTGAAGCAGCGATCATCAGAAAGTAACGTTGTAATTCTACCTGCGTCGACATATAAGGGACTACGGGAGAAACTGGAACAGTACGCCCTAATGTTTGGACATGATGCCATGCCACACCATGGAGCCATCGGCCCCCGAGCCCTGGACAGGTGGAGGTCATACACGCTGACTGTACAAGCCGATTTCTTTTTGGCCTGGACTTCTACAATGGAAAGCGACTGCATCATTATCCTTGATGAACTCGATGACATCAAAGATGCCTCTGATATCGCAAGAGACCTTCCTAGAACCGCGCGCGTCGTCGTGTCGACGCGAAATCCTTCGGTATCAAACAGCTCATACAATCTGGATTTCGCTGTGTCGACCTTCTCGTGTTCAATATGAAGATCGACGAGGCAAAACAACTACTCACGTCCCTTTTGGCATCTACAACCGTAACAGCATCTCCCTTGCAGCTGACCCGCCTAGTGGAAGCCCTGGATAGACACCCTTTCGCCATATGTGCTGCATCTTCGTACCTGCCGGGTCTACAGCGTATCCAGGATCCTTCAGAACAGCACCGTGCAGTCGATGTTCTACTTGACGCCCTTGAAGGCAATAATGTTCAGAAGCGAAAGGATTTTTTTGACTTTGATGATCTGTGCAACTTGTCTATATCAGAGTTATTTGGATCAGCAATGAAGCGCTTGAGAAAACAGACTGCAGAGCAGGACTTCGATGCCTCTGTACTGCCTCTTTTACAAGCGATAGCACACCTGTCCGACCACAGGGAGTGTCACTTCGCCACATTCTTCAGTGCCATCACTTCAATAGCTGGCAAAGTTAACCCGGGAGAGCACAAGATCGACGAAATCTTTACAAGAGGTCTAGATAGAGAGAGAAAGACGCTAGGAAAGGCTATACAGCAGAGATGTCAACAATCAAGCTGAGTCAAGCTCATCAATCAAGCTGGATTGACTCAACGGTCAAGCTGAGTCAAGCCAAGCTCATCAAGCTGTATCAAGCTGTATCAAGCTCGTCAAGCTCATCAAGCTGAGCTTGATAGAGCTTGATGAGCTTGATACGCCCGTGCGTAAAAAAAGAAGAATAACTATGAACTCCTTTACGTAGGCTACTAATCTATAGTAACGTTAACTATTACCTCTATCTCTAATACTATACGTGTCAATTTATTATATATATCTTCTTATCTTACCAATTTCTTGATTACAAGCATGCCACCAAAAAGACGCGTCCAAGCTATTGTTGCTACCCCACCGAAGCGGTCTCGGGGCGTGCCCCGCGGTACTCTAAGCCAGCCTATATCTATCGAAAGCCCGCCATCATCCTCTCGCTTATCACCTCGTCAAGCTCTAGTTGAAGCGTCCCAGGTATCGAGCTTCGAAGCGCGGCTGCGCGAAACGCAGGCTCGAGAAGCTATCATCCCACCCGCTGACGGCAGCGAGGAGGCAACGATAGCTTCTAACGAGCTTGCTAGTATAGGCTTCGACGAACACCTAGTAGACGCCTTCGAAGGTCTTGACTAGGACCACTTTCCTCAGTATATGAAGCCTTTGGCGTCGCAGCGCGGGAAGAAAAGCTGGATATACCTTTATGGCTACCGCGTCGCGTCACGGCTTAATCCTAGACGCCACTACTTTATATGCCGCTTTTGCTATAAGCAAAAGTTTATTGACGCTGGTGTCTGTTGTATATATGAGACAACAAGA
>NW_007359937.1:1187178-1214185 GCF_000359705.1 Exserohilum turcica Et28A | reverse complement strand
CATGCGAGATCGTTACCCACGCCTTAGCAGGCTTGCGCTAGACGTGCTCTCGATACCAGCGTCAAGCTGCGAGTGTGAGCGCATGTTCAGTGAGCTTGGGGATCTACTAGAGCCTCGCCGACGAGGCATGCAACCGCAGCTTTTGGCGGCGATACAGTGCGTACGACGGTGGCGTAAAGCTGGTTTAGGCAACGATAATATTAGCTCAAAAGTCACTATAAGTGATGATAGTATAGAGACGTTGTATGAGCTGAGTAAGTGGGATAGCGATATCAATAGTGATAGCGAAACTCAACACCAAGAATAGTCGCTGTAGCTATAGCTAATATTATCTACTTAACTAGCTTTGAAAAAGACGCTATGACCATCAAGCTCATCAAGCTCATCAATCAAGCTGGCTTGATACACCAAGCCAAGCTGAGTCAAGCCAAGCCAAGCTGACAGTTTTGCTTTTGCCTATCAAGCTGAGGCAAGCCAAGCTGGAGCTTGGCTTGGCTTGATTGTTGACATCTCTGCTATACAGTCCTCGCTCATCGTTGAACATGCCAACATCATGTACATGCCAGCACTCTGGCGAGACTGCATGATGCTGTACGAATGTAGCTCGCCAAAAGACGTACACTACTGGTTACAGCAGATCATTCTATTGTGTTACCTCTATTGCAAAAACAGTGCCAGCAGCAATAGCAGCAACCCTAAGAAGCTGGACTCTTTTGTCAGGAATTGCGCACACATAGCAAATCGATACGACATCGACTTGCACAGCATCTTCACTTTTCCGCAACAAGAATTATGGCTATCCGAGATCATTGCGTAAGATTGAATAACAGTGCTTTTTCTGGGTCTCCTGAATAACTGGCGAGAAATAAAGGGGCTCTATGTATTGCAGAACGCAACTTATTGTATGTACGATTAGCTAGGAACTTTACCATCCTTGAAGAGAGATACTCTGACTGTTGTACTAATTTCATGATGGGAGATACCATGGCGGAAATCGAAAAAATGATTGGAGGACCCACGATAGATGTTGGGAACATAATCTACAGTGGTTCTTGATGAGGACTCGATTTGTACTATTTCTACTCTACTTGTACTTTAAATCTCTTAGAAACAGAGGAAGGTTGACAGTTCATCAATAGAATTCATAGAGGGAATTTCATTGTTAGTATATCAAACACAAGGCTATTAAGTATAAGGATATGAAATTAATACTAGAGACAACTTGTGCAACTTCTCTAATTAGTCGCTTCCTTGTCAAGAGAGAATTTGCCCAAGACGAACAGAGCGGTTCGGTGTTTGACATCAAGCCCTGGAGCCTTTGTCGAAGGCCTCCGAAGACGTCCGCTCATTCAGTCTCCATCCACCAGCCAACTGATTGGCCAGAAGGATTTAACATTAGTGCCAGCACCAACCAGTGACAAAATCCGCGTTCCCGTTATAGGCAACCGACCATACGTTCTTGCAGTGGACCTGCCATAGGTCTCCATCAATTCCTCGTCCAATCCCCTTATCAACACACTAGAAGTATGTAGTAATTAGTAAAGTCTTCAGCTTGTGGTGAGTTTGGATCTTTCCAACTTACAGAGTAACCATCTATAGCAGTATTAGCATGCTTAGAAGAGGGTCAATAAGTAGGAACGTAGGGACGTACCAAAATGCGTATGGGGTTCACCCGATGCAGCCCAATCAGAGCAAGTAGAATCGGTAAGGTCGGTGCGGTATTGACCACTGACCCTGCAGCCACAGTTATGGTATGGCTTTGCAGTCACGCTGAAACAAGTTACAGAAGGTTAGCGATACTAGAAAGACAGAATCCAGTAGGGGGTACTTTACCTGCCCATGAGGGACAAGACTGTGATGAGAATCGTAGAAGGAAGCATTTTGTCTGTAGATTATTGACAAGAGGAGGTTTTCTGGGGCAGATTGTTCTTTGTGATGGTTCAGCTGAAGCTCTTGGAACTGAGTTGATGAATGAGAAGCTGCGAAACAGCTGCATCTTTATATGTATTGTTCCAGTACGCATGAGATCACACATCCTTGACATGAGCACACATTCCTGACACTGCTACACCTTCTCGAAATGATCACGCATCCCCTTTTGGCTTGAGCAAACATTCTGTTTGAAGTTGACCACGCATCTTCACGAAGCGTGCTCGTGTAACTGCAGTTTATTGGTTGTGGATAAAATCTCCGTTTTTGCCTGACGGTCCGAACAATAAGCTTTGGCCCCCGAGTTTTATTGTATACTGTAGATTCAAAGATTTTACTTAATAGCATGTACTTAGTAGGAGAGGGTGGTGGTATAGACGTGGTGTCTAGTCCCGTTCATCGGACCGAAAAAGGTTGGTTTGGCCGCTAGGGCTTACTAACATTTTACGAGCCTAATATGTATCACTACTACATGTGCCGACTGCAAGAACGTTGATTGGTCAGACTTGTAGTCAGCTTCTTCCGGTTGACGAAAAGGTACGGCCATTAGGGCCTACTCTCTATATACAGGCATGATCATACTGGATGAATTGACATATAGCGCACAGAGGCACATCTTATGGCTTGAGCACGTTGTTCTGATCAGCCAGGATAGCAGGGCGCCTCAGTCACAACGGCAGAATAGAGTTTTAGATGAAGATCATAACTCTTTCTTCCAAATTAGAGCATGTTCTCGACACATTGAAGCAATTTACTGAGTACACGTGAGCGTGACAAAGTGTCCCATACGGCTTCAGACTTTTGTTTCTTGAGAAAGGAGGCACAATGGTGAGAAGGAAGACACAGTGGTGATGTCTGTCGAAATCTATAAGAACAGGTAGAACAATCTCCAATGTTACTCATCATCCACATCCTTCTCAGACACTCTCAAAAGCTCAACTCTTGCTAAACACTCTCAACCTCATAATCCTCATCACTACCTTGTCAAGATGCGCTTCTCTTCGTTTGTCACTGCCTTGTCCTTGGCATCCACTGCTCAATGCTACGTGGTATCGGCAGCAACTGCAGTAAACAAAACCGGTTGCGTTACTGCCGAGCATATTGAAATCATGCGCGATGGGCTGTTGCATCTGTCGCAGGAATACAAGTTTCCATTCCCAGAGGGATTTCCCCACCCCAGCGACCTTCGCGGCAAGGACCCCAACGAATGCGTTCCAGAGAGCGCTTCAGACGCTGTCACAGACGCTTTGGTCAGGGCCAGCAAGGTCTTTGACTTTGAAAGCAAGTACGCCGAGTACATGGGACATCCCACGACCCAACTGGCCAAACGAGCCCGCACTTGTCAGGATATTGAGCAGAGTGCTGAGCAAAGAACAGCCAGTACTTGGAGCTGTCGGTCTGCTCCACATTTTAACGCATGCAAATCTTGCACCGCCCTCTCAACCGTTGGCTACATTTCCTACATTGGAGTCTGTCTCTCCAAGCAGTTGACCGAGACTGTTCCCTGCTGCATACTTGGGACGACGATATACATTGCCGCTTACTCAAACGTTTGCTTGAGTAAGTAAACCACGACGGAAAATCAAAGTGTCTTCGGGCAAGAAGCAAACGCGTGGTGGGATAGGGCTGTCGAGGCTCTGTTGTCAGCAATGAGGTGTTCAACTATATGGTCACTATGTCTCTAGGGCCATGATTTTAGTTGGCATTTTATTAATGGGGGCTTTGGAGGTGTTTGGGGTAGGGAATCTGGAGATGGTCGAAGATGTTATCAGCACCTTGTTTCGTTTTGTTGAACTCTCTTCCTAACTTTCACACTCCTTTGGCATGGATTTAGAGCACAGAATCGAGCTTTCTCTTATAAACCCTCTCAGGCCTTGCACTTGTGATCACCCAGATAATATCATAATGCATACTATAGCCCATAGAAAATTCCTTGTCATTGGGGGAATACAGATTCATACGGCCCGTTACGGTGCTGAAAACGGGTGCAGCTTTGGCGATTATGTTGTTTAGGCTGTACTAGGTTTTCTAGCCGTACTAGTGTTTAGGCTGTTGTCGCTATTCTAACCGTTTTAGCGTTTTGTTATATAACAATACGGATTAGCTATTCTAACATCTAGGTAATAATCTGTTAGACCGCAATATCTACTGCTAGATAGAAGCCCGTTAGTTTGCTGTGGCTTGTATTGAAAGACTAAGAAACTAACATTAGACGAGTTATCGAACACGTCTTAAGATTCTAAAGAGTGAGCAAGCTATCGTAACATGCATAAGTACTAGTAGAAGCTCGTTGCGTTTATCAAGATATTATCAGTAAATAACACTTACCTTGATTTGCAAAGGAAAAGGAAAAAAACACTCTGTACAAGGAATATATCGCGACATAAAGAGAACAAATCAAATTTTATATTGACTAGCTCGTTATGGAAGTAGATAGTCTTCGTTTTATGAATGATTTCGACGCTCTGAGCCAGCGACTTTCACAACGCAGTAGAGTACATATGTATTATATGACAGCCGTGCAGTACCATACCCTATACCTCACTACTATATCCTCTTGCAACTCTACTGGATCGTGAAATCTAGTGCGTTAGCCTGTCAGAATCACGCATCGAACAAATATCAATATTCATATACAATCAAACAAATAGTTATAATCAGTTGTACTTGGTGATATCTCATATATTCCCGCACCTACAAAGTCTAGCGTTAAGAGGTATCCAATGGATACTTAAACCACACCATAACTCAAACAGGAGGTCGACCATTTTCAACATAATTCGAATTTCTGCTACTGAGAGCTTTGTTTTCCCAATAGCTGATCTGCGAATAGTAGTGCTTAGCGAGGTAGCAGTATGCAATTATTGCAGCTTTAGCTGCATATCTAAGTTAGGGTTACAGGGGTGAACGTGCAAGAAAACACCACCGCTAAATTAGCTCTAGGAGGCTTTGTAGCTATGAGCCCGGCGGATGCTAAGATTTCAACAATCTCTGTCTTGAGGTAGAACAGCTAAGCCGTCTGATTGCATGACGAACGCCAGAGTAGTCAGAACAGCATAACAGCATAGTAGCAGCTAAAGCTTCACCCCTGTTCAGCATCGTAACAGGCTGTAGGGGTGTTGATAACAAAAGTGGCGTTGTTGGATTCTAAAAAGTTCGTTCACGATATAGCATGGAGAGAAATGGGAAGGAAAAAGAAGGTGTATGTATTCATGATGAATGCCATATAGTACTCATAACCGAGAATGTATTACGATCAGTTTTCCGAACTACCTATCCAAGCAGGGCAATATCCTCGGTACCAATACCTAGGATTCGTGGTAGGCCTTCACATCGATCCAGCCCACGTTCCGCGTACCTGCTGCGGTCTTGCGTCCCAGAAGATCTCGCTGAACGTCCTGGACAAAATCCCACGGCATGGAGGACAACACGCCAGCTGAGTCCTCGTCTGCCAACCTGACCTAAAGTTCGACAATCAAGCGTCTCGCTGGCGAGCCCTCCGGGGTTCCTCCATAGATGATGTCTACGGGGCCCGTGCGTGAGCTGCGATGACAGTCAAAGGGGTGTCTATGCATTGCCTCAACGAAAGCGTCCATGACGTCGTTCTTGAAGTCAATGTCGAAGAGCCTCTCACCCATGACGTAGCACTCGCTGAGGGTATCGTATTCGCCAGGGCCGTCCGTGCCATCTCCTGTGATGATGGTAGGGAGAGTCTTGCAATACACCCAATTCAGGTAGATGCCAAAGATAACAGGGTCCTCGTCAGTGAGATCGATATCTCCGGTAGCATGCGACGCGGACCATGCGGGCTTCAAACAGTTGTTGAAGAACTTTGAGGTGTTGCTGATGATGCCGGAGTGGACAATGTACTTCTCAGGCTTGCTGCCGACGTTCACGGTGACGACATCTTGCATACTAAGAACATGTTAGAAACGCCATAATAAGTGGATGATCGACGCACTTGACAGCTGCTTCCACAGGAATGCGGCCATGGTCTGGCTTTTTCTTGGTAGTCATCTTCTTGGTCTATCTTGACGTAGATGATTGGAAAGGTGTTCAAGGAGGTTGAGTGGCTGGTGTAGGGAGATGAAATCATACAGGCCCAGTAGAGTTTAAATAGAAAAAAGCAAGAGCAAGTTACAGAATGCTTAGCGAGACCAAGCTAAGCGAATGTGAAGGTGAAGGTGAAGGGAAAAGAGATCCACACGTGTGATTGGCGCAGCTAGGCAAGTATCTCCTTCCTCTTTTGTTTGGGTCGTCTCTGTTATGAACTTTCGCCCTGCTGTGGCTTTCACCCTGTTATGGCATAGCGTCTTGGTGCGGATCTCCGCCATGGGCGCCTCACTACTATCGGTCAAGTGCTTTTTGTGTTGTTTATTTCGTCTTTCGGTGCCACTAGCCGTGACAGCTTTGTTCTTCTCAGTCCTTACGTAGCGGAATACACAACGCAGTCGGTGACCATACAAGAAAGCTGGGAGGGCCACAGCAAGATTCCCTTGCTCTTTTGTATTTTTACAATATAATACAGTCGTTAATTCATAACCTCATGACCAGCGAATCTTCATCTTCCACTCGTCGACCTTGGCCTGCCACCATGTCTTTTGGGGGGCCCGCTCGATCTCTTCCATCAGCTTGATGTAGTGGCCAGGGGCAGAGGTCGGCTTGAGGACGGCGGGCGACAGCGGGTACTTGTTGGTGTACCTGTTTTCGAGCAGCGAGAAGAGGGCATTGACCTGGGCTTGCTCGAGTTTGGCGTCTGGCGGGGACGAGGGTGCTGGTGTAGCGGCGGGCGGCGGCGAGTGCGACTTTTTGCTGGCGTCTTCCGGGACAGGAGTCGTGGGCTGCAGGCCAAAGGGTTGTCCGTGGCGGTCAATTGCGCGCGTGAAGGGCAGGTTGGGGCGCAGGGCGTCTCTTGGCCAGAGAGCAGCGAGGCGCGTATATTGCTTTACTATCTTGAAACCGTCAGCGAGGGGGCGAGTGACGGGGAGTGTGTCAGGCATACTGTATTTGCCATGGCTGGGAATGTGTGGGCGTGGGCGTGGGTGTGGAAGCGCGGGCGGGGAGAAGGCGGCAATGGTGAATGAATATTGTCCCCAAAGGCGCCCGATGCAGCAAGAGCAATCCATGATGCGTTCGGGCGGCAGGTGCGGCGGTTCTGTTGGGCTAGCGTGTGGCGCAGCAGCGCCCCCCAGGCAGCCAGGGCAGAGGGCGAGATGCATTTGAAACGCGGCGGCGCCTCTCCCTCACTGCTGCGACTGCCTGCCGCCTGACACGATCCACACTCTCGACCTATTACTATTGCCGCTGGCTTCCCTTCCCTTTTGCCGCCCGCCCTTGTCCATCCATCCCCTCCATCCCCTCCGCATTTGCAGCCACGCTCTCACACTCCCTCTTCTCTCGGCACCCCGTCTGCCCCCTTCTGTCCGCCACACACGCTCTTCTGCACCCAACTCCATCGCCGCGTCCGGCTGTTGTGCACCATGCCTAGCCAGCGCTACGAGAGGGTATGTACACTGCCCTAGTCGGTCGCCGCACATCATGCGACTGCGCAGGCCCCTTACACCGTGCTGCCCCCCAAGACCACGCATTAACTCGCCGCCACAGGTAGCCGCACAAGACGACGATGACCATCTGACATCGACGTCGGCGTCGGCCCAACAGCAGTGGCCGCCCGCATCGCCACCGCCCTCCTTTCACTCTCGCGCATCCTCGCCCAACGGAACATCGCGGCGTCTGCTGTCAGAGGATCCAGTAGCGCAAGACGAAGACCGCACGCTTGCCGACACGTTTGATTCAGACTCGGACGACGACGACGACAACAATGGCGATGATCGACAGCGCCTGATGCGGGGAAACCCTCGAACCGAAGAAGAGCCTCCCGTCCCCGGCATCCAGAGACGCGTTACCGAACTGCCCGTATTCAACACACAAGCACCCAGCAGTGGGCGGGTCTACGGTGGCGGCAACGGTGGTGTATGGGCCAACCTCAGCGCAAAGCCCACACGGGGCGAGGATGCTGAGGAGAAGCCTCCAGTACGTACTAGTCATTGTATCCACCATGTCCCACGTTACTAACTCTGTGTTAGACATACGAACAGGCCGCCGCAGACGCAACACCACCCTACTGGGAAACCACCATTCTCGCTCCCGGCACTTTTGGCGACGAAGTGTTTGTCGAGGGCCTTCCCGTCGGCTCCCTCTTCAGTTTTTTGTGGAATGCCATGATATCCATGTCGTTCCAGCTCGTTGGTTTCCTGCTTACATACCTTCTCCACACCACCCACGCCGCAAAGAACGGATCCCGCGCTGGTCTCGGTATCACGCTTGTGCAGTTTGGTTTCGGCTTCCGGTCTGCAGTCCTCAACCCCAACAACGGCAACAACGACAATCCAGGCCAAGGCTTCAACGGCGGCGTACCAAGCGATCCAAATGCCCACGACTTTGACCCGGACAAGGTCAGCACTGGGGGTTCTGGCGGAAGCGGAGATTCGACACCTGCATCTACTGCGATTACAGGCAGCGATTGGCTAGCGTACGGCCTGATGATTATTGGATGGTTTATTCTGATCAAGAGTGTTTCGGATTTTATCCGCGCGAGACGGCACGAGCAGCTCGTTCTTCAGTCACCTGATCGCGGGCTGGGTGTTGCTGTGGTTGCAGAGGGCGAGAGCCCCGAGCGCAGTGTGTAATTTCTGTCTCTAACCCCATCTCTCTCTCTCTAGTAGATGATATCGCCCTGAACGGGCAGTTTCGTTATTTTCTATTTCTTGTGGCCATTTCTATACATACACAGAGCGTATTCGTCTTTTGCATCTAGGACCGGAGTTGGATACTGTTTCCAGGAAGGGCAAGGCGGGGTATACGAGCATCAACGGCACGTGAGTGGTCTTTTGTAGTACAGACATGCACGGCGAAGGATTCTCCCCTTCTTTTCCCATGCTTTGGTTTTTCCCTTCTAGATGTGTCGTTTTGACGTGAGGTAAGTAAAGGGCAATGTGACAATATAGTGAGAAATGTCTATAACCGGTCCATGTACTCTATACTAATGCTCAAACTACTACTGGTGAAGAGGTAGATGAAGAAATGAGCAAAAAAAAGGGACGAAGGGGGGGGTATCTTGCAAAGGCCTATGTACTCCAAAAAAGATCAAACCAAGATGAAGTAGAAGAAGAAAACCCCGATACACATTCTTCTCCCCAAACACTCACAGGAAGAAGAAAAGATTCCACTACCCCTCACATGACGGTGCATTTCTCATTTGCATACACCTCGCCGTACTGGTCCACGCCAGCCATCATCTCATTGTACCGCTGCTTATCCTTGACTTCATTTGGGAACCATTTTTTGAGGAAGGCAGCTTTTTCCGTGTCGAGGTTATCTATCTCGGGGTTAGTCTGTAATATTCTCTGGGACCAGAAGAAAGAAAGAAAGAAAGAAAGAAAGAGAGAGAGAGAGAGAGAGAGAGAGAAAGTATACGTACCAGAATTTGCATTAAAAATGGTGCGCTCCCTGCAAAACGGACAGTTGTACTGCTTGTTGTTCTGCATGACAATCAGGCAGCGGATGCAAAACGTGTGGTTGCAACTGAGTTTGACAGGCCGCCACTGGATCTCCATGCACATGGGACACGAGTAGTCGTCGATTTGCGGAACGTGCGACAGAATCTGTGTGTTTACCTGTGCGCACACGGCCTTGGCGAGGTGCTCGGAGAACTCTGGGTATTCGACTTGGCGCGGAAACGTGGATTTGACGCCGAGCGCGGTGCGTTTGTCGAATTCTGCGTGTTGTTAGTTTGGTATATATATATGTGTGTGTGTGTGGGTGTGGGTGAGAAAAAGAGAAAGAGACATACTCTTCAGAATCTTGGTCATGGCATTGTGATTGATTTCACCAAACCTCAGGCCTTGTAGAATCTCGCGGTTGATATGCATAAAGGTATTCAGGGCAACTAGGTTGTCCTTCTTCTTCAGCTGCTCGACTAGACCCGCCTTGGCAATCTTGTTGGAAAAGGTAGCTAGGCGAGCCATGGCCTTTTGCGAGTCATGTGATTTGTGATCTAGCTCCGTGGTGCCAAAGAAGATTCCCTCTTCCACGTAGATTTGGAAGATGTGGCGCCACGTGGTGAGCATCTTGCGGGAGGAGCGTCGATCAGGGTCCGTTAGCTTGGCAACCTGCTTGCCAAGGGCTTCGATTTGGACATTCATGCGCTTTTGCTCGCGCTCCTGCAGCTTCTCGAGCCCAGAGACTTCGCTGGTGAGGCGGGTGAAGAACTCGGTGTCTGAAGTGATGGGGACGAGCACCCGACGGCATCCTGGCCGGTTTCCAGGCGCGTTCGAGGCAGCGGGCACAGGCGAGCTGTGGGATGCGGCTGTCTCGACAGAGTTTGCAGACGAGTCTGAGTCGTCGAGCACGCGCATGTCCGACATGCCCGTTTCGACAGCCAGCATGTGAAGTTTTCTTCTCGTTTCGTCGTCGAGCCCTTTCAAATACTCACACTCGGGTACTCAGCTCCTCTACGTAGCGAAACCACAGTACGCTTGCCCTGGCGCCTGATTACATCTACGCCCACAGCCCCCCCCCCCAACCACGGTGCCTGCCCAGCCACACCAGCGACGGCCGGCCCACGGAACCGCGTCGGAAAGCGTGCAAATCCTGGAAACCCCGCCCGGCCCTCGCAACCACTCATCCTGCCCACGTGCGTCGTCAGCCCTACCGCCGCCATGAAGTTTGGCCACCTCTTCAAGCAGATGCTCCGGGACGAGGGCTTTCCGCCCGACTGGGTCGACTCGGCCATCTCGTACTCGCAGCTCAAGAAGTGCATCAAGCGCCTGACCGACGAGCTGCAGCAAGTCGGCCTCGATCCGGCCACGCTGTCCAAGCTGCTCAAGCATGTCGAGGACTACAATGCCTCGACCGAGCAGCACCGCGACCAGGATCTGCCTTTTGAGTACATTCTCAGCCCCGACAGTGCCAAGGACGGCGCGCAGTCGCCCAAGGCCTTCCATCCCAAGCTCCTCTTCTACGTCGACGAGACGAGCGGAGAAGTCGTGGGCGCCAAAGAGACCTGGCCCGCGAACGCATGACTAACGGCAAGTAACGGCGCTTCGACAACGGCGCTTTGCTCCGTCGTCGGTCATGCGCCACCTTTGCCCTGTGCTCGCTCTGGTCTCGTATCCATGCCTTTGCCTTGCACGCCCACACGTCATGTCGGTCCTTCTTTTTCACCCGCCAGCAAGACATCTTCTGTCGATACCCTGGCTTTTCTTGCACGCGTCTCATACTTGGTCAAAAGACCCTGCGTCTATGTTGCCATCCACCAAGTAACCATGTATCACGTGTTTCTTCCTAGGCACAAGACTACCAGATTCCTTGATAATGCCCTTTTCGACATGGCTGCAATCAAGTCGATGTGATGCATTGGAGCTCTGAAAGGGAGAACCCATAGAGGCTATGGAGCTAGTACTATTTGGGTACGAGGTATCTGGCACCACCGGCGGTGCCTTCGCCATATGTACAGATCTCATTGTATGCCACTGCTTGCAACCCAAACAAAAACTGTCCGAAGCCACAAGAATTCTGTGAGGAGCATCCACTCAGCATATGCACTTCCCAACTGGCAATCACATCGCACAAAGTTCAACCCAAGGAAATGGACTATAGACAGGAAGATTGTAGCACAATTATACAACAAAGTCCTTCTCATCCTTCCTAGGTCCCAGGCCTCTCTTTACACCATCTTTTAATACGTCCCAGTTTACACCATCTACCCTCCTTCCACGCGTGCCCACATCGGCAGCAACATCTGCCAGCTTTCCAGTGGCAATCTTGCGCATCATCACTACATCTTGCGCGTTTTGGAATGTGCGCCCCCTGCCCTCTGTGAGGAACTTCTCAATAAACCCCTCTTCCTCTTCACTCAAAGGCAAGCTAACCAGCTCGTATGCTTTGGCGTCCCGTGTGTAAACGTCATGTTCTGGACGCTCTGACCATGCGTCGTGGTCCAGCGTCTCCTCAATGACTATCTCGAGAAGCGGCTTTTGCTCGTACTCTGGTCTGCCGTGTATCCAGTAGTACATCTCTGTGACGTTGCGATTGGCCAGGTACCTCGCAAAAGCGACCCGAATCTTCTCATCCTCGAGCGGCGGCTTAACACAATTGTAATATGCGAGTGCCAGCACATCGTCTTTTGGGTCCCTGACCATGCCCAGACTATTAAGCTTGTCTCGTCCAGTCAACAGAGTATGCATGATTTCGTCCGGGAAGGTCGGTATTATGCTCGGATGTGTCAGATGCCCGACGGCAGTTGAGAATTGCAGGTGGTCGAGAAACCAGAGCCCTTCAACAAAGGTCCAAAACCTCTTCTCGAGATGTACGTCTTTTGCAAAGGCTTCCGAAAGCTCCGTGGTATCATGGTGTTGCGCTGATAGGTCTTTGAGGAGATAAAAGACTAGGCAGTGTTTGTTGTGCAGCGTTGTCTCAGCCGAGACGATGCGCTGATGAAGTTCCTGGAGTTGTTGCGGAGATTGGGGTGGATATAGCTTGCTTCCTGGCGCTCGATATCAGCAATTACCCAGCGCCAGCCTGTGCCAGTATGCGTCGCGGCTTACCTTTGATCTGTAGGAGAACGAGCAAGCGCTCAAAGAATGTGCGACCGCCAAGGGCAGTTCGATATGATTGAATCTCTTGCACGAGACCCTCATTGTAGTAGAGACCGCGGAAAACGGCGTCAAAGTCTTCGACGTCAAGCATTTGGGCGGTTGAAGCGAAGTCCAGGCGGCTTGTTTCGCGCTGGGTTGGTGGTGGACGTGTTGTGGTTGGCGCATCGGAGTTGTGGGGTCGCGCGCTATCATGTGAGTCCCGCCTTGGCACTGGGCCCGGATTTGGGGCTTGCTACCACACCACAAACACCACACATCCCCATCATGGAAGTTGTTTAGCAACGGACTTCGCTACCACACTCTCACGTCGAAATACGCAATGGACATGGGTGATAGACCAGTATATCGCCGGCGCTTGCGTATCGCATGCGACCCATGTCATGAGCGCAAAAGAAAATGTGATGGAGGCCGTCCCTGCAACATGTGCCTTGGCTATGGGTACGACTGCTCGTATCGCCCATCGCCACGGAGCCGGCAATCTCAAAAACACGCAGGCCGGCCTCGAAGCGCAGTCCCACAAGAAGCGAGCCCAGCACCATCCGCAGGAACACTATCACAACAGCTAGATGGTCACCAGCAAGCTATTCAATCACTGGAGCAAACTCAGAATCAACAGCCTCGTCAGCAGCCTCCGCAACAAGCTCGAGATGAGCATATCCAACGAGACGCAGGCAATGAGCAACAGCATTCGCCTACCTATCTACGATCCGTGGAGAGTAACTCTGGCGCGGCCTTTGCACGTCTGCTTACCATGACGCTCGAATCATCTGATCAGAGCGCTTCTCCAATGCGATTGCTGGCATGGAACCTGTGGCTTGGAGAAAGGCAAACCGCGGCCCGGCCAATGCACCACGAGACACTTACAGCGATTCTGTCCGAAGCAGAAATGCGGCATCTGGCTGCCTTCTACTTCAAAAACTTCCACCCGTGCTATAGCTTCATCGACAAAAACATGCTGCTGCAAAGCATATCCAACACGTGGAATGAGCAGAGACGGTCTAACGCGCAGGAAGCCCTCTTGAGTGGCGTCGGGGCCCTCGCCCATCTCTTTTCCAACACTCAAGACATTGAGACTGAGCTGAGTCTTGTTGCGCTTGCTAAGCATCTGCTAGATCCTTCGGTTGCGGACCCCCCGTCGCTGCATAGTGCTACTGCGTGGGTTCTCCGCACTGCATATCTACGGGTCACAGCGAAGCCAGAAGAGGCGTGGCTAGCCAGCTGCACTGCTCTCCACATCATCGACGCAGCAGGTCTGGTAAGCAATACCAGCCGTGGTAGCGCCTTTACCGCCTCTCAAGATCCTGTAAACATCCATCTTCGCAAGAGAGTCATTGGCGTAGCGCAGCACCTCAACATATGGATGTCATACGACCTGGGTCGAAGTCGTGTATCCCTCCCCAATATCGACACGGCTCCGCCATCCCCACAGCCGGGAGAATACACAGTGGAACTACTGGATATCCTCCCGTACTCTCAAGACTTGGATCCAACCAACGAACTCGGCGTAGACAGCCTTGTTGCAGCGTTAGTCGACGTTTTAAACCGCACCCACACTGAGGCGCCATCCGTGCTCGCCCAGTGCAACCTGATGCTATGCATCCATCGGCGGCTGCACGCCTCCAAGCTCGAGGTTCCAGAAACCCTCATAAGCAAGGTTCTCGCTCTGATTCGCAAAGGCATCCATGCCGTCCATGCCAATGTGGCCGCCGCCCTGCCCTGGCACCACGTCGCCTACATCCCGTTCCAAGCCGTCTGCACCCTCCTTGTCATTGACACCGTGCAGTCCTTTGCTCTGCTATCCGAAGCCCTAGCCTGCGTTATCGCCGTGCATGATGCGTATCCAACCGACGCGACGCGCGAAGCGGCTGCTGCGGCATGCACGCTGCTCAAGCTGCATCGGCGGCGAAGGGAAGCAGAGCTCAAGAAGCATTCCGACATGCTCAGCCTGTACCCATCTGTAGATTTCCCATTCCACGACGGCGACGGCGATGCACTCAGCGGGGCTTCGTTGCAGGATTTGGCCTGGTTCAACGAGTTCCTGGCACATTCGAACCCAGGGCTAGACCTTGATCCACTGATGCAGGCGTTGTAGTATTTAAAATGCAATGGAAGATGTCGTTCCTGATGGAACTACCCTATAGGGCGTTTATCTCTAAGTAGTTCTTGGAATCACGACTTGACGAACGAGCAATGCCAACTCAACCGCTACAAACCAGACCTAGAATCCAACTTTACACGGGATTCCATAACCTTCTAGCTCATCAAATCCACGCCCATTCCAACCGTGGTAAACCTCCGACGCCGCTTAATCGCAGTCATACATTTTTTTTTGTATCCGCACCGCAATATCCGCACTGCGGGCGCCGCAACATCCGCACCATCACACCGCCCAACCAACCAACCACGGGCCTTTTCACAACTCACCTGCACACTTCACTCCTGGTCCTGCATAGCTCCAGCATGTACAGCCACCCCAGCACACTTTATGTACATGTGAAAACCGCACATTAAATGCACTGATTACCATATGAAATTATTTCCTATCTAGCAACAAGTTTTGCGTACATACATGTATACATGTACATAGATAGATAGAGAGATCGCATAGTATCCAGTCTATTAATCCTATCATAAACAAAATAGCATTAGTGTACCGCCGTGTGTTAAGCCATGAAATCCAATCCAACACAACCCAGTCCAGTATAGTCCCAAGCCAAACCAAGTCAACACCACACATCGTGCTTGCAGCTAGACAAATCAACGCATCAAACACGTATATGCATACTTGGATAAACAGCCACATCGGTATCAAGTAGAACAAGCTTCCAAACAAGAAATTAAATTAAGAGCCAACGGTGCAACGGAGCGGAACTACGTACTTACGTAGCTAGACCTACACATATGCGGATATAGCGGGTAACATTGCGGAAACGAAAAAAAAACTCCACCTGCCAAATGAAGGAAGAGGAGGAGGGCATGTAACACAATCAAACGTAGAAATATGTTATTTCCGTTTTTTTCCCTTCTCTTCCTCTCGAACGTATTGCTTGGACTGAGCTATTGATGTTGTCTAGGAGACCAAAAAAAAAGGAAGGAAAGAACGAAATAAGGGTATGTGCGGTAGATTTTCTTTCTTTCTTTCTTTCTTTCTTTCTTGTCCATGACGAAGGGTTGACACACACATAGTCACTCAGTCGCTCACCCGTCCAATCACTCATTCACTCGGAAAGCCGTCCAAATAACAAGCTCGCTGCGGAAAGGGGATATATGCCCACAAGATCCCCGGCGTCAGACTTACCCTACAAAAAGAGGAGGAAAAAAAGAATGCAGGAATCCATTCGACAACGCGGAGAAAATGAAGACGAAGAAAAAAACGACAACCAAGATACCATGGACGAGGGTCTAGAAATGGGGGCCGGAAAACCGAATCCAGCGCCTTGTCCAGAGCGGAAAGTATACGTGGTGGAATTCAGTTTACCCTACGACGCGTGGAATCCGCAGCAGTGGACGTCGTGGAAAAAGTAAGCCAGGGTTTTTTTTTTCCTCCTTATATACCCACATTATACACATACACATATAGGCAGGCCAGACCAGGCTAACGCGGGATAACTCGGGAATCCAGATTCTACATGTCGAGCATTGCATGTAGCACCACGCTCGTGGCGTCACTCAACAGCGCCATTTGGGCCGCGGGCGCCGCACCCGCAGCGGCAGACTTTGGCGTCGGGAAGCAAGTCGTGAACCTAGGGACCAGTCTCTTCGTGCTCGGCTTTGCCTCGGGCCCGATGTTGTGGGCACCGGGATCCGAAATCATGGGACGGCGGTGGCCACTGTTCGTGGGGGCATTTGGGTCTTGTGTCTTCACGTTTACGTGTGCGGCGGCGAAAGATGTCCAGACGTTGATTATTTGTCGGTTTTTCGCAGGCTTGTTTGGTGCGAGTCCGTTTTGCGTGGTGCCCGGTGTGCTGGCGGATTTGTATAACACTACGTACCGCGGCGTGGCGATATCGCTGTATGCGCTGACGATTTTCGGGGGCCCGTTTGCCGCGCCGTGGATGGGTGAGTTTGTTGCCAAGAGTCCTCTCGGGTGGCGGTGGACGCTTTACTTGCCTGCTATCCTGGGCTTGGCGAACTCTTTCTTCCTGCTGGTGTTTTTCAAGGAGACCTGTGCGCCGGTTGCGCTTGTCGGCAAGGCAATGCTGATGAGGCGGCAGACTGGAAACTGGGCTATTCACGCGGAACAGGAAAGGCTCGAGCTCGATATCCATGCCGTGGTGAGCAAATATCTTACGCGACCGCTGCGGTTGCTTGTGACGGAGCCCATTGTGCTCTTGGTGTCCGTGTACATGTCGTTCATATATGGATTGGTCTACGCGCTTCTCGGGGCATATCCGTACGTCTTTGAGCATGTCTATGGCATGCCGACTGGAGTCCGCGCATTGCCTTTTCTGGGGTTATTTTTAGGCGTCGTTTTGGGTTTGATATTGATCCTTTGCCAGCACAAGTCTTACTGTCGTAAGCTCGAGGCAAACAACGGCAGAGCCTTGCCGGAATGGCGACTTGGCCCTGCCATCTTAGGAGCCGTCGTATTCGCTGTTGGCCTATTTTGGTGAGTCGTGCTATAACATATAACCCGAAGGCATGGATCAAAGCTGACTGTTCCGCCAGGTTTGCTTGGACTGGGTTTACTAATACAGTCCATTGGATGGCGCCGACCGCCGCCGGTGTCTTTATTGGCTTTGGTGTGCTCTGTATTTTCTTACCGTGCTTCAACTATCTTGTTGATGCGTTCCTGCCCCTGTAAGTAATGCTTGACTCTCAATGTCTGCCATTCCTGGCTGCATCAGCTGACACGTCAACTCGCATAGAGCGGCATCCGCGGTAGGAGCCAACATCATGCTTCGCTCAGCGATTGCCGCTGGGTTCCCTTTGTTCTCTACTCAGATGTTTGAGAATCTCGGTGTGCAATGGGCAGGAACGCTTCTCGCGTGTCTCGCTACAGTCATGATACCGATTCCCGTGGTTTTCCGTGCCTATGGGCCGACGTTGAGAGCCAAGAGCAAGATACTGAGAGAGTTTTCGGCTGTGTCTTGAGTGAGAATTTAGTCTCAAGAAAAGGAATCAACATCAACCTCGACAAAAAATCATGTATATAGACAGACGCGTGTATCATAAAGCCTGGTTTGCCAAAGGAAATTCGATACTATACCGGCCATGAATGATATCCGCGGAAGGATTCATGTCTCGCCTGATGATTGCAAATCCAAAATGCGCCTTGGCGTATCCGGCCGATGGTGCTGATGGTGGGCAGACTACACTCTTAGGCAGAAAGAAATGCTCCCTCGCTGTGTAGGCGAAGCTGTGAGCAGATAGCGGTCAGACGTGGGTGACGTGATGGCATAAATTGCATAGCCAACCCCGCATGTGTCGGTTTGTTGGGAATATGTATAATCCTTAGCAAGACGACTAATGGGTCGTCTTCGGAGAGCGCCGCAAGGATGTGTGGCATGACAGGCAGACGGCGAGCGAGGGAACTGGCAACCTCTCGGACGATTGGGACGCGGAATCGGAACTGCAAAGCTCCAGACGCCGAAGAGTGATAATATGGGAAGAAAAGTCGATATTCTGGGCATCGACCGCCATGGAAACTTGAGGTCAGATGATGTCAGGACTATTGTCCAAGTAGGCAAAGCCGGCATGCAGCCAGGCGACGCAGTTGTATGCGACCCCACCCGTCCTTGACGTTTCACAAGGCGTGCGTTGAGTGATCGGTGATAAATCGTGGTGTGAGGGCTGACAGACACCGCAAGAACTAGGCAGAAGCAGGTGTGCTTGTTCCGTGCGTACATATATGAGTCAAGGCCAGGGTTGTCCAACTGCAGGGCTCAGTGGCTGCGTGGCTGCTCACAATCGATGGGGGTCGTCTGATGTAATACTTGGGGCGCCGGCAAGGTGGTACACCGGAGGAAGCGCGGGCAAAGTCGCCAAACGCAAAGCCTTTTATTCTGGAGCCGGGGTGGAAGCTGGCGGAAAACAGCCCCGTTGCTCGAGGCCACAGCGTGATGGCGCAGTGGGAACATGTCGCGATGCTGTCGCCGCGAGCCACAGCATATGCCAGGGCGGAAGTGGCCGGATGCACACAATTTGCACGGGAATCGGCGCATGTGCAGCCAGTGGCCAGCGCGTAGAATAAACCCGTCGGCTGACCTCGCCTTGCCAAGTGGGCGCAAAGCTTAAATGGATTAGACATGTGTCTTCACGTGATGGCGATCCATGCCAGCAGCCCACATGGCATGCGAATGGCTCGGACGAAGCGTGGAGATAAGCGGACATGGCCATTTGCGCACCACTGCGGGTAAAAAAAAAAGAGGCTGCGCGCCTGTGTGTAGACGACATGCGCCGGCGAGGGTTTCCGGGCGATCTTGGACACGGCTGCGGTGATCGCGATGACTTCTCGATTTGGTCCCCTTGAGGCGACGAGCAGATGGCCGAGACGGATGGTGGGACAGACCGAAGCCGGACCAAGAGGGCTAGACCTGGGCAGCTGCCAGTCGCGGATATGACGTCGTAGCGGTGCTGGCGGGCGGGCGGGCTGCAACAAGAGCGCGCGGGTGCGACAGGCGGCATCGCTGGTGCAGTGGGCGGGTGGTGCTGGACAGGTGGCGGGCTGCGAGCGAGGGTGAAGGGGCGTGCCAGCAGAGGGCCCAAAACGCCCTTAGCGGTGGCTGACGGAAACCAGATGGGCATCAGAGGAATGGGCGTAGTGGGAGTGGGAGTGGTGGTGTAGGCCCAGCGCTGCCGCGGCGGGCCCGTGCGTGCCCCACCCATACGCATCCACGCCCATACACACCCACTGCCACAACTGCATCAGGGCGTGGACGTCACACTTGGCCGCCGCCAGACGTGCGATGCATTGTCATCCCGACTCTTCTCCCAGCTGACAAACACCTGTGGCCATGGCTGTTTCTCATTCGCAGTTCCGTAACTTCCGGCGCCAGTGGTATACATGCAACCTGCCCCCCCCCATAGGGACGCACACCTGCACGCATACAAAACTCTGGTACTGCGGCTGCTTCGTTTGCTGTTTCCCTTGGACTTGCCTTGTGTCCTCTTCCCTTGCTGCGCGCACTCCTACTTGCTGCCGTCTTGCTGTACATAGGCTGCACAGTACTCTCTCCCCCCATCTCATCTCTCCCATCTCCTACTGTGCGTTTCGCAGCGCATTCTTCCCAAGGCTCATAGCATTTCATTGAACATTTTCCCCTACATGTCGGGTCGCCGGGGTGCGGCGATGGCTGCTGCGGCGCTGCTGCTAGAATTCTTGCCGCGGGTGGTTGCCCACGGTGACGACCATGGGATGGACATGGGCGGCCAGGATGCGCCCAGCGCGCCGCCTCAGGATGCCGGGTTCGGGGGCTACTGGGGTCTTTCTGAGCATGTCTCGCTCATGTACTGGCACATTGCGCTTGAGATAGTGGCGTGGGTCGTGGTGCTGCCGCTCGCCGTCATGTTCAGCATCGCGCGCTCGCCATTTACCCTACCCTCGCAGTTAGTCTTCCTCTCTACCAATGCACTCGCCCTCGTCCTTGGCCTTGTCTACAACCACAACACTCCCGAAATGTACGCAGGAAATGCGCACAGCAAGACCGGATGGGCCATCACCTGGATTGCTTCGGCGTGGGTGTTTTTGGCCCTGGTTCAGGCCTACGCCAGCACCACCGGCCAGCACGCAGCCGACGATGAATTCAAACACCCCATGACGACGGCAAACATGCTCAGGTACCAGCGCGTCCAGGGCGAGGAGCTCCCCAGCCCATCCCGCTGGTCGGACGACTCTGGACAGGGCACCGAGCGCAACTCGGCCTCGCTGTACGACACATCGCAGTCGCCCAGCGTCGAGTCGGAGAACCAGGAGTTTGCCAGTCCACCACGTAGATACACACATGACGACGACTCTTTCGGCAACGACAACGACAACGAGAAACACGGCCTGTTACGCAACACGTCAGTAGACCGCTTCTTCGCCCGGAACGTTGCCCGCTTTGCAGCAGGCCGCACACTAAAGGCGATGCGCTTCTTCTACGTCGCAGTAGAGCGCACCATCCTGGTCCAGGGCCTGGTGGCCATCATCTCGGGTGCCGTCGTCTACGGAGGCATTGGCAGAGGAGGTGCCGTCTTCAATGTCCTGGCGCACACAATCAAGGGCGGCATCTTCTTCGTGTACGGGTTCCTGACACTGGGCCGGTGGATGGGTGCCTTTGCCGACTTTGGCTGGGCGTGGAATGTGAAGCCGCCAAAGGAGGTGGTCGGTCGTAGGCGGGCGGCGCTACCGTCGGCGGAGTTTACCGAGTCGTTTGTCATCTGGCTGTATGGCTGCTCCAACGTGTTTCTCGAGCATCTGGCGGCGTGGGGCGATGCATGGACGGCGCAGGATCTGGAACACGTTTCCATCTCCATCATGTTTTTCGGCGGTGGCTTGGTGAGTAAACCCACTGTGGGTCCTTCACTGTCTTGGCGCCCTCGGCTAACCTCCTTCCTAGTTGGGCATGTGCATCGAGTCGAGCAAAGTGCGCGAGCTCCTCAACAGCAGCGTCGTCGCCTCGCAGCCCGCCTCGGTAGAGCACGAGTCGTGGCAGCAGCCGCGCCAGTACCGCTTCTCCATGAACCCTATGCCCGCCCTCATCATCATGCTGCTCGGCAAGATGATGAGCTCGCACCACCAGACGTCCATGGTCTCGACCATGATCCACACACAATGGGGCAGCATGTTCATGGGCTTTGCACTGGCGCGTTGCCTCACCTACATCACCTTGTACATTTCGCCGCCCACGTCCTTTCTGCCCTCTCGCCCGCCTACCGAGATCATCAGTGCCTTTTGCCTCATCTCGGGCGGCATCACCTTCATGGTCAGCAACAAGGACACGGTCGCGGCTCTCGAGTCGTACAACCTCGATGCCATGTTCATCTTCACGGTGGTCATGGGTCTCACGGCGCTGCTCATGGCCTGGACGACTGTCGTCATCGCCATCAAGGGCTGGGCCTTGCGCAAGGAGAGTTCCAGCCAGTACGTCAAGGGCCATGCCGGAGCCTTGGCCTAAGTCGCCATGGCCGCTGCATTGCTGGCCCACTCTCCGTGGTATGCTTTGAAACCGGGCGTTTCACCTGATACCCTGCATGTTCCTTTTTACGACTTGTAGCTTTTTGTTTTCATGATATTACTGCAGTATACCCTCTTTGCCTAAGGATGGCGACAGCCTGGATAGCTGCATGAACAACCTTAATCGTTGCGGTAATGATGGTAGTAATGACGACGGGCTTGGACGGGCGGGCTCCTTTGGTGAAGGGAGGCCGTGGTAATCATAGCTGGATAATGAATCTGTATTCCTGCCAATGGTCATGTGGACGGCTCTCGAACCAAGTAGTGGAGAACACTGAAGGTGAAATTGGGCTTGAGCCTTCTCATCATGCTGATCAATTGTGTACTCAACTGGGTATCGCAGTGCAACATTCCAACCCTCCCATGGCCGATTGACTTGTTCATCGCGCCCCTCTTCCCCGCGCAGCAACGCCTCTCGCGATGCCCGTACCGCCTCTTGTGCCTCGTGTTGTGCCTCCGCGTGTCGGGATGCCGCCACGTCCACCAGCCCGCGGGATACCTCCCCTCCCTCTTGGTAAGCCGGATGTTTTGGAGGCGGGCGCGGGCGTTTGCGGGGGCTGGAACTTGGACGAAATCTTGCTGCTCGGGGGATGATCGACAAAGGACGTGTCGGTGGTCAGGAACGTCGCCTCCATGTCCTCTGGCCCCTGCGAGCGGTTGAAGTTGGGCGCCCCGCCGTCGGGGTGGTTCTGTGGCCGGTTGAAGGATTCGGGTATCGGGGCCTGGAGAGGGCCGTCAGCAGCCGTGGGGCGAGTGCCTCATGTCCAGGTCCGCCTCTTGCATACCTCTGGAAAGTCGACACAGAAAGCATTCATGTTCATGCCGTAGAGAAAGGCGGCAAAGCTCTCCGAGAAGCGCGCCAGGCTCTCGTGCATCAGCTGCAGCTGCACAAAGTTCTGCTCCAGGTCGGCCATTGCGTCGCTCAGCTCGGCGAAGCCATCCTGGAGGCCTTCGAGGGCATTGCCCGAGGCAGAGGCCGCACGCCCACGCTGCGAAGAGTCGCGCAGGGACGAGCGCGACGAGGGGCGGAGAGGCGTCGTGGGGCGGGAGCGGGGGGATTTGCTGCGCGTGCGGCGGTACGAGGGCGTGGCGGTGGGCGTTGTCGAGGCCATGGCGGGTGTATTACGGCGCTGTTGTGCTGTGTGTATAGTACATGTGCATGTATGCTGTAGGCGTAGGTCACTGGGCACGAGGCGGGGACGACACAGTAAACAATCACAATGGCAACGTTGGTAGTGGTAGCACGTACCCCACGCAGCCTCCACGCAGGGCAAAGGCGCTAGGACGCTTTGGTCGATGATGCCATTGCCAGTGCCGAACGTCGCTTCGCATGCCAATGCCAATGCAGATGCAAATGCAAATGCGCTGCCTTCGCGTAGAGCAATCCCAATCACAATTCTGCCCTCTGGCCTCGCTCACGACGGCGCGCGCCTGGCCAAGCAACGCCCTCTCACGCTCACTCCCACCCTGGCGGGCCGCTGATATCCCGCGCCCACGCCCTGCCTGCCGTCGGTCGTCCGTAGAGGTGCGAAACACACTCGGATCCGTCCCATCCGGCAACTTCAGCCGACGTCACCCTCGTTGGGCGCCCCGGTCTTTGTCATATCCAGGCCCAGCGAGCTGATATTCATGTTGCGGCGCGCACAGCCCCTACGACGACAATTCCAGCATCCCCTCATAAAGCTTCGACCCTCGACCCGTCTGCAGCGCCGCGCCCCCTTCCTCGCCTCCTATAGCCCCGCCTGCCCACCCACGCGCCCACACACTCCTGCCCGCCGCCTGCGCTACACGAAACCCCAGACGAGTGGCTTTGGTTTCTGGACAGTGGCAATCGTTGCGACCGTTTCAATTGGCGGTGCGCTACTCGTTCCCTTGACACGCTCCGCTTCCGACACAGAGGCACTTAAACCACTCCCCTCCGCCCAGTCGGCAGCCCAAGACCTAACAGACTCGTACCTCGCCATGCCACCCAACACTCCCGCCGGCCGCCCGGGCACCCTGACGCCCGACCAGGAGAAGAAGCTGCGCGAGCTATGGGCCATCGTCATGAAGGTGTTTAGTGGAGATGCGGGGTCGGAAGAAGCAAACGGAACCGCGACCAACGGCCACGACGACGCCACGGCGCCCGACGCAGCACCGGCAACAGACGGCAAAAAAGACAAGAAGCGCAGTCGCCTGAATGTCTTCAAACGAAACAAGGGCGACAAGGCTGCAGACGACAAGGCGCCGTCGCCCTCCGACTCGCTTTCCTCCATCGACGTCAGCAAGTTGAACCTCGCTGCCGACGACGACAAGTTTGGCCAGACGGCAGCGTACAAGGCGGCCCTGGCCAACATCCCTCCAGAGGAGCTCCGCAGGGCCTTTTGGGGCATGGTCAAGCACGACCACCCCGACGCCCTGCTCCTTCGTTTCTTGCGCGCACGGAAATGGGATGTGGAGAAGGCGCTGATCATGCTCATCTCGGCCATGCAGTGGAGAGTAAAGGAGGCGAGTGTAGACGACGACATTATGAAGAACGGCGAGCTCGCCGCGCTCGAGACTTCAAAGAGCGACGCCAAGAACAAGAAGGATGCCGAGGATTTCATGACACAGCTGCGCATGGGCAAGAGCTACTTGCATGGGCTCGACATTGAGGGACGGCCCATATGCCACGTCCGCGCAAGACTACACAAGGCCGGCGACCAGTCGGACGAGACTCTGGAGCGCTTTACCGTCTACACCATCGAGACGGCGCGTATGCTTCTGAGGCCTCCTATTGACACAGCTGTAGGTTGTCCAACATGGCCACAGGCCAACCGATGGGTATTGATACTGACGCCTGCAGACTGTCATCTTTGACTTGACCGACTTTTCCATGGCCAACATGGACTACACGCCTGTGAACTTCATGATCAGATGCTTCGAGGCAAACTATCCCGAATCGCTCGGCACAGTCCTGGTCTATCGCGCGCCCTGGGTCTTTAATGCCATCTGGGCCATTGTCAAGGGATGGCTGGATCCCGTGGTTGCCAGCAAAGTGCACTTTCCCAAGAACGTGCAAGACCTGAGCAACTTTATACCAAAGTCACAGATACCCACCGAACTCGGCGGACAGGAACAGTGGGAGTACAAGTACGTGGAGCCCGTGCCCGGAGAAAACGACAAGATGAAGGAAGAAGGGCCCAGAAAAGAGCTGCAGACGGAGAGGCAGTGCGTCATTGACAAGTACGAGACTTCGGTAGTCGAGTGGCTGCGTGCGGGCGACAGTGCATCGCATGACGACAGGAGGAAAGAAAGAGACGCTCTAGCAGAACAGCTACGACAGAACTACTGGAAGCTGGATCCATACATACGAGCGCGTTCACTGTACGACCGCATTGGCGTCATCCAGAGCGAAGGCAAACTCGACTTTTACCCCCAAGCCAGTGCCGCCAAAACGAGCGCCGACGACGTCGACTAGGACGGCAAGGGTCAAGTCGTCGGGCGGTGTAGCACGTGTCGAGACATTGCCCATGCATGTGCATGTAAGCAGTAATAAAACGCTTTCTTTTTTCCTTCACAAGCCTTGCAGTTGGTATGGTGGTCACTAATACTTTTCTGTTTGGGTATTGTCTAGACGGTGGCAGCATCGCAGACTATGTAGAAGGTTAACATGGAAGGTGTTGCAAGGATCCTGTCTATCAAAGCAAGAAACAGAAGAAGAGAGGTAGACATTGGATAGGGCCAACGTATACTTTTTGTTATTTTAATTACAGCTACGTACATAATGATGGTCGTTTCCACGTCTGTTGGTAGAATGACCCACGTCTGTTGATAGTTCTGCTGCTGATGCTGATGATGCTGATGATGCACTACTTTGTTTTGTTTTGTCTGTGTGTGTGTGCACTCTCACACACCTCACCGTATTTTACTTACGAGTTGCGCAATGAGGGGGGGGGGCTCTCGTATGCGCTTCTCGTATACCTGCGCTTGATGTGGACATGGGGCTAGTGGTAATACGAATGTGAATGCAAATGCAAATGTAAATATGAACACCATGTGAATGCGCTGTGAATGTAAAACCAAGGAGAGTGGACATGGACATGGACATGGACATGGAGGTGTGTGTGTGTGCGCCCAACGCACATACTCAAACACACCGTCTTTTGTCGCGGAAACCGCCAATGAAACGTTGTTCAAGCGCGGCGAGTCAAAAAAAGGGCGGGAAAAGGAAAAGCAGGAAAAAAAAAGGGGGGAGGGGGGGGAGCGGATGGCCGGCGGAGGTTAGTTGGGTAGCTTAGTAGATACTAGCACTAGCTAGACTTGGTATGTTACATAGCCAAGTAGACAGTAGGCCAAGTCATTCTATCAACAGACGTGCGTCATTCATTCGCAAACTCTTCCCCATTCCACACTCCCCCCGATTCCCCTTGTTTCCCTTAATCCCGCATTCATCCCAGTCGTTATTATTCCCGGAGAAAAAAAAACTAGACTGGGGGGTCTGAGTGTCTGAGTGAGTGTGTATGTGTCATCCAGGGTGGGAGGGGGAAAGGGGTAGTGGGCCCAGAGCTTCTTCGATCGAACCAAGTGAGTCAAGTGGGCATATATAGTATAGTATAGTCTCAAGTATTTCCTCACGATCGAAACCAATCTACACGATCGAGAAATGATATGTGTGTGCATGACAAAATAAATCAGCTGCCAACACACACACACACACACACAATACAGCCCTACCCCGAAGCGAGAGAAGGGGAAATAAAAAAAATAAAGGTTGGGGAGAAAGAGAGGCCAGCTGTCTTTTTGCTAAGAACAGGATAAGAAAAGTGTAAAAGTAAAGGTAAAAGGGCATGGAGGAAAGGAAGGGGGGAGAGGCAAAGACCGAAAGAAGAAACGGTGAGTATGTCAAAAGCCAAAGCCAAATCTAAAAAAAGTACACATCCCCAAAAGAGAAACAATCACAGAAAAAACAAATAATCCGTATTTTTTGGATTTCTTTTTTCTCCTTCTTTCAGCCCTTTTCTTTTCTTATTCTTCCAAGGAAGATACATAAGTGGACATGACCACGTACTTGTAATATATATATATATGTCAAGAAGGGAAAGTGTGTAATAATTTTTTATTCCTCGATCTAGAAATCGTGAAATCGTGAAATCGTGAAATCGTGAAATCGTGAAATCGTGAAATCGAAAAAAAAGATGAGAATTGGAAATTCTTCGATTGTACTAGTGTTACGGCGATGGGCGGCGCTGCGACGTCATTTCCCGCTGGCGCTGGTGAGCTGTGTGTGTGTGTGGTGGGGGGG
>NW_007359937.1:1186339-1187158 GCF_000359705.1 Exserohilum turcica Et28A | reverse complement strand
CCTTAATCCCGCATTCATCCCAGTCGTTATTATTCCCGGAGAAAAAAAAACTAGACTGGGGGGTCTGAGTGTCTGAGTGAGTGTGTATGTGTCATCCAGGGTGGGAGGGGGAAAGGGGTAGTGGGCCCAGAGCTTCTTCGATCGAACCAAGTGAGTCAAGTGGGCATATATAGTATAGTATAGTCTCAAGTATTTCCTCACGATCGAAACCAATCTACACGATCGAGAAATGATATGTGTGTGCATGACAAAATAAATCAGCTGCCAACACACACACACACACACACAATACAGCCCTACCCCGAAGCGAGAGAAGGGGAAATAAAAAAAATAAAGGTTGGGGAGAAAGAGAGGCCAGCTGTCTTTTTGCTAAGAACAGGATAAGAAAAGTGTAAAAGTAAAGGTAAAAGGGCATGGAGGAAAGGAAGGGGGGAGAGGCAAAGACCGAAAGAAGAAACGGTGAGTATGTCAAAAGCCAAAGCCAAATCTAAAAAAAGTACACATCCCCAAAAGAGAAACAATCACAGAAAAAACAAATAATCCGTATTTTTTGGATTTCTTTTTTCTCCTTCTTTCAGCCCTTTTCTTTTCTTATTCTTCCAAGGAAGATACATAAGTGGACATGACCACGTACTTGTAATATATATATATATGTCAAGAAGGGAAAGTGTGTAATAATTTTTTATTCCTCGATCTAGAAATCGTGAAATCGTGAAATCGTGAAATCGTGAAATCGTGAAATCGTGAAATCGAAAAAAAAGATGAGAATTGGAAATTCTTCGATTGTACTAGTGTTACGGCGATGGGCGGCGCTGCGAC
>NW_007359937.1:1158622-1186247 GCF_000359705.1 Exserohilum turcica Et28A | reverse complement strand
GGGGGGGGGGGGGGTGGGGTTAACTGGGTTGAGAGTAGTGCTGGTTGGTTGGTGGTTAGGGGAGGGGGTTAGTTAGTTTACTGGTGCTGGTGCTAGTGCTGGTATTGCATAGGATATAGACGCGAGAAAGAGAGAAAGAGAGAGAGAGGGAGATACACAAAGGTAAGTAGGTGGTAAGTGGTAAGTAGTAAGTGAGAGAGGCAGAGTTTACTATTCCAGTCCATCTCATCCTAGCTGCAACTCGCAGCTCCAGCTCCACAACATGCATGCACCATATTTTCCTTTTCCATTCCATTCCTTTCCTTTCCCTCCCACCTCATCTCCATCTCCATCTCCATATCCATCTCAGTCTCTCTCTCTCTACATGTACTTTCACTTTCACTTTGCCCGCTCTATTATCCTTTACCCTTTACCCTTTT
The DNA here is from genome assembly GCF_000359705.1 of Exserohilum turcica Et28A. Lineage (NCBI taxonomy): Eukaryota > Fungi > Ascomycota > Dothideomycetes > Pleosporales > Pleosporaceae > Exserohilum > Exserohilum turcicum. The sequence continues at coordinate 1,185,828 of NW_007359937.1, read as the reverse complement.
GCCTAGTGTCCGTGTGTCTTACTGTATATTTTCCTGTATCCTTTTTTTTTTCTCTTTCTGTGTGTCTTTGCGCACGCACACATGCATGCATGCAACTTACTTGCATTTACCTTTACGCACACACACACACACACATACACACGCGCCAGCCGGGACATGTCTCATGTCTCATGTCTCATGCCTATTCCCCCCATGTCCATGCTAACGTGTTTGTACCCGGCCTTGCTCTGCACCACGCGACACCCAGGGTAAGTATTTTTACTACTGTATATTTGACTTCACTTCACTTGACCTTTTTATTTTATTTTTTTACAATCTATCAGTTAGTCAGGTCAGTCAAGTCAAGTCACACCTCCCCCTTATTTTTGCCTTTTGCAGCGTGGGTAAGTGAGTGAGTGGGGGTTGCTGAAGTCTTCCTCTTCGTCTCCCACACTCTCTCACCCTCTGCCCTACACTTCCACGCACGCCGGGACTCTATTTCTTTCTTTTTGCAGCTCAAAATTCCGTCTCGGGGCATTTTTGCTTGATTTTATTCTTCTCAGCCTAGTCAAGTCCTGGTCTTTTGATGTTTATTTTTTTTCCAAGTCAGAAGGGTGTGAGTGAGTGAGTGAGTGAGTGAGTGGGTGTGTGAGGAAAGGCAAAAAAGTAAAGTTTAAGTGGAGGGGGGGTGACCACTAGGACCCCCGCTTTTTGTGTTTGGGACTTGGGCGGACTGGCCAGGCTGACGGGCTGAGTGGCTGGGACAAAGATCCAAACGACCTTTCTCGCTACCTCTCCCGCACTCGCTGATTGATTGACTAGTTGATTCACATGTACACCTCCTTTTGGTTTGTTTTCACAACAGTCACAGTCGCAGTCTTATCTTGGGTTTGCGAAAGCTAATAATACATTGCCGTTGGGTTTCTACACCTACACTAGACGGCAGGATGCAACTTCACAGTCCAAACCATGAAAAGAGGGTGTGTGGATACAGGGGTAGAGTGGTTCCGTTAAAGTGGTTGATTTTTCCAACGTACAGGCGTCTTGTCGCCATGGAGGTAGGTGTAATTGATGCACGTTGTGCTTGTAAGCTTTTTTTTTCCTTCTCGCGTGCCAAACCACGTTTTTTGTGGTCTTTGTCCCTTGCCATATCGTCATAGCCTCTGTTTCTACGAAGTAATTTCCAAGTCCCTGCCGCCCCTTGTCCGGTGGCTTTCGTGATTGCTTAGTTCGTCCATGGCTACCTCCATTTCGGAGGCATTTTCAAGGCCGCCTTGGAGGGTCTCGACCGTGTCGCTGACTTGATCTCCGGGAGCCGCTTCGCCCATTCGGGACGTCGAGGTGCTTGGGTTGTTGTCATTGGCCTCTGTACTGGCTGGTCCAAGACCTGGCGTGGGCCGGAAGGTGATTTCGCCCCGGGCGGCGGCGGCCAGACGTTGCTTTTGGCCGGTTTCTCCGGCGCGACCCAGGACGCCGGCAATAACTTGAATGCAGCGGAGGCTACAATCGTGTTAGCAGCAGACCCGTATGCTCGGGCCGGGGCTTTGCTTACCTGTCGTCGTTGGCCGGAATGGGGTAGGTGACCCAAGTGGGATCGGCGTTGGTGTCGATGACGCCAATCGTGGGGATGTTGTTGAGGGCGCATTCGTGGAGCAGCACATAGTTTTCCAGCGGGTTCAGGCAGACGACGAGATCCGGACGCAGGGCAGGGCGGTCGTAGAGCTGCTCCTCGAAGCCGGGGACTTCCTCGTCAAACTCGTTGACAACCTTGGTCTTGCAGCGGCCGAGAATCTGCTGGCCGTTGGTGATGCTGCCGGGGATCCAGCGCTCGAACAGGTGGTAGGCCTTGGCCAGCTCGGCGGCACGCGCAACGGCTCTGTCCTGGCCCTCGCGCGTGCCTACAAACAAGATGATGCCGCCGCGACGGGCGACTTCGTGGACGACCTTGGCGGAGCGGCGCAGGTGGGCGGCCGTGACTTCGAGCGAGATGATGTGGATGCCGTGGCGGATGCCGTGGATGTAGCGAGCATTGGCGGGGTTCCAGAGCGACGTGACATGGCCCTGGTGGGCTTCCGAGGCCAGCAGCAGCTCCAGCGTCACGTCGGCAGGCGAGGGCGGGTGGTTGAGCAGCGTGTGCGGGCGGTAGTGAGGGGCAATGTCAGAGCCCAGCTTTCCCAGCAGCTTGGCTGGGCGAGCGTGGTGTTAGCATGGCGGCAGGCAGTCATGGGCGGTTGGGCGTACCCTGCTGGCGGTACAGGAGGTACTGCTCTGCGACATTGTCGCGGGCGGCAGGCGGAGCGGCGGGCGTGTCGGGGGCAACTGCGGGCACGGGCTGGGCGAGCTGCGTGTTGAGCTGGGCCTCGAGCGACTGTATGTGTTTCACGCTGGTGGCCGTGGCCGCCTCGAGGGCGGCGATGTCGGTGGAGAGCAGGCGGCGGGGCGCGGGCAGGCGGGCGAGGGCGCGGGGGCCTGGCGGCAGAGTCAGCAGGCGGGCGGCGGGCGAGGCATTGGAGGCGAGGGCATACCGCAGCGGGCGGCGAGGCGCCTCACGATCATGGTATGCGGTCGCGGTCGCAGTCGCAGTCGCAGGCCAAGGTCCAAAATCTCGCTCGCACTCGCGATGGTGCCAAGGCGCGGACGGCGCTAAGCCGCTTCGGGCACGCGGTGCCGCCGCCTCGCCTCTCCGTGTGCGTGTGCGTGTGCGTGTGCGTGTGTCTCTCCGCCGGCCTCGCCCTGGCACCCACACCTGCGGCCTGCACCTGTGCCTGCGCCTGAGCCTGCGCCTGCGCCTGCGCCTGCGCCTGTGCCTGTGCCTGTGCCTGCGCGTCCACGCCGAGCAGCCGACACGGCGGCTCGAGCCCGCCCAATCGCCCGCCGCCGTCCGAGGCTGGCGATGCGAGGGTAGACGAGGCAGCGCGAGAGGCGGGCGTCGGTTCCAGTTGAGCGTGCATCGGTCCCACCCGCCAGGGCAGCAGACGGTGCATGGCATATGGCATTCTGCGATTGCCATGGCGCTGCGCGCGGCCGCCCCGTCTGCTGCCCGGCTGCGCGCGCGCCCACGGCCACGGCGACTGCAACGACGGGCTGGCGCTGGCGCTGCTTTTTGCTTTTGCTGGTGGCATGCGAGTGCTGGCGCTGGCACTGGCACTGGCGCTGGTGCTGGCGGTGCTGGCGCGGTGCGGTGCGGTGCGGTGCGGTGCTATGCTGCGACCGCCTTTTCTTTGCCCGCTGCCCGTGCTGGGCCCCAATATTCTGCTCGTGCTCGCACGCACTTGGACACGCCCAAAGCCAAAGCCACTGACATGTTGCCCTGCTCTGCTGCACCCAAACTATCCCGCTCCCGGCCTTTCTTGGCAGCTAGCGCTTTCGACTGACGCTGCACATCTCGCCCTGCACATCCAACCTCCACATCCCCCCTCCCCTCCCACCCCCCATACCCAGACCCAGACCCAGACCCAGACCAACACCCAGACCAACCACCAAGAATCCCACGCCTGCCCTATCCCCCGATCCCCCACTCGCTGCAAATGGCCTGCGGTTGAGTCGCCCCTCGCCCTCGCCCTCGCCCGTCGCCGTCGCATGCGAGCTGCCTCGAGCTGCTGGCTGCTCCTCCCTCTCCTCTCCTCCCCTCCCGCCCCGCCGCCGCCGCCACCACCGCCACAACGCACCGCCCGTCCAAGAAGCGATAGCGCACAACTCCGCCCACGGGCGCCTGCTCCCCCTCGTGGATGCCCACAACCCGGTGCTGGCCGTTCCTCTCTGCAGCCTCTGACCCCCTCGCCCTCGCCCGGCCCCGGTGCCCACCATGAACGGCTATCCCTACCCGACGCGGCCCTACAGCCAGGCCGGCAACGGGCCCATGATGATGAGCATGGAGAGCGACGCTATCAACGGCTTCGACATGTCCGAGGGCCAGTCGCTCGACTCAATGGTGGCCCAGAACGACAAGGAAAACCGCCGGAGGAGCATGCCGCCCTACGCTCGAGGCCCGCCGCAGATGACGTTGGGCAGCCCCGACACGCGCCGGCTGAGCATGATGAACTTTGGCGACCCCAATGGCGGAGACATGGACGACTTCCGCTTCGACATGTCGTCGGCCACCATGGAGAACCTGATGCACAGCGCCAACAACTCGGCCACGCCCGCCTTCCCACGCTCCACGGGCGACATGCACACCGACCAGCTGCCCGCTACCGACCTCGCCATCAACAACCAGTTCCAGGGCCAGGCCTCGCCCTTTGCCCACATGGCCGCACCGGGCTCCGCCTATGCGTCACCCATGCATCAGAAAAACTCGCTCGACCTCGACATGTCATCATATCAAAATGGCATCAACATGTCGCTCGACATGGACGACTCGCTCAACATGATGCCCGCAGACATGAACATGTTTCCCGGCAACCAGTTCAACTCTCCCATGCTCGGCTCGCCCCTCAACCAGGACTTTGCCGGTCCCATGCCGCCCGCCCCACAAGATACAAACTCAAACTCCAACAACACGCCCAACCCCCAGTCCCAGGACCAGTTCAAGCGCCCCTCTGTGAACAACACGCCCGAGGTCAAGTCAGGCAGAGCCGGCTTCCTCAGTCGCACAGTCAGCCAGGACCAGTCCAGCATGCGCTCCACGCCTCGCTCCCAGAGCGAGCGACATTCTTCCAACAGTGTCCCCACGCGAATGACCATGGCCTCTCTCCACAACCAGCAACCCATAGCACAAGACCCTACCCAAGACCTGCCCAAAGAGGTGCTCAACAAGCACTACCGCAACGGCAACGTCCCGCCATGGCCCACGCCTGCTGGCGGATTTCCCTCGACCATGCACCAGAACCCGCACATGAAGACTCAGTTCAAGAACGCCTACTCGTCAACCGGCTTCGACATGCTGGGCGTATTGGTATGTTTTGAGTAGATATGATTGGACGACAGAGAAGCTGACCGCCATCAGATGCGAGTAGCCAGCAGACCGGATCCCCAGATCGATATCGGCTCCGTGGACCTCTCCTGTGCGTTTGTCGTGTGCGATGCCGAACTCGACGACATTCCAATTGTCTATTGCTCCGAAAACTTTGAGCGTCTCACCGGCTACACACGCCATATGATCCTCGGCCGGAACTGCCGCTTCCTGCAGGCTCCCGACGGAAAGGTCGAATCGGGCATCAAGCGCAACTACGTGGATGACGACTCGGTCTACTACTTGAAGAACATGATTGAGAGTCGGTCCGAGGCACAAATCAGTTTGATCAATTACAGAAGAGGTGGACAGCCGTTTATGAACCTGCTGACCATGATCCCCATTGCCTGGGAGCCTGGTGGCAAGACAAAGTTCTTCATCGGTTTCCAGGTCGATCTAGTAGAGCAGCCGGGTGCAATGACGAACAAAAACTCGGGTAGGCCGGCACGCCTCAACCCCTCTTCTCACTCTCGTGTACTAACAACACTGCAGACGGCACCTATAGAGTCAACTACCAACGCGGAATGTCGATACCCAGCTACGTCTTCAGCGATCACCTAAAACCCCCACAGTCTGAGCAAGGCCAGACAATATCAAAAGATGAGGTGTCCAATGTTCTTGCGGCGTACAGTGGAGGCGGCGATTCGGAAATGACAAGACGTGTCTGGGACAAGGTTCTGCTCGAGAACAGCGACGATGTTGTTCATGTATTGTCGCTCAAGGGACTTTTCCTGTACTTGTCCCCTGCTAGTAACCGGATACTGGAATACGACCCGAGCGAGCTTGTCGGAACTGCCCTGTCATCCGTCTGCCACCCCAGCGATATTGTTCCCGTGACCAGAGAACTAAAGGAGACGACCAATGGCGCATCCGTAAACGTCGTGTTCCGGATACGACGCAAGAAGAGCGGGTACATGTGGTTCGAGGGCCACGGCTCGTTGCATACCGAGCAGGGCAAGGGTCGGAAATGCATCATCCTTGTCGGACGGGAACGGCCCGTCTACACACTGAGCAAGGCCATTGTGCGCGAGTCTGGCGGTGTCGGCGACAACGAACTGTGGACAAAGATGTCTACCTCGGGCATGTTTCTGTTTGTTTCGTCAAACGTACGCCAACTTCTCGACAAGCAACCAGAGGATCTGGTTGGGACGAGCATCCAGTCTCTTATGCGCCAGGAGTCCAAGGTGAATTTTGGCCGGATATTGGAGTTTGCAAGAGGCGGCAGAAAGGGCGAGGTGAAGCACGAAATGATCAACAAACGTGGCCAAGTGCTCCAGGCTTTTACCACAATCTACCCGGGAGACGCAGTCGAGGGCCAAAAACCTACTTTTGTGGTCGGACAAACACGACTGCTCAAATACTCACGCAACAGCACGGCCGGCCGTCCTTCCATGTACACAAACAACAAGCACGACCGAGACACTCACCACTCAATACACTCACAATTTTCCGGCGGCGTCTCGCCTCGGCCGCCATCTGGAGCCGGAAACAATGGAACGTCTGGGAACACGGGAAACTCGACCCCGTCGACAGCCACTACCAACCCCCTATTTGTTACCACTGAAGAATCCCCTGCTACGTTTGCTGGCCATAATGGCTTGCAAATTGGACACCAAGATCAAAGTCTTGCATCGGACGACAACGTGTTTGATGAGCTCAAGACAACCAGGAGCACCAGCTGGCAGTACGAGTTGCGGCAAATGGAAAAGCGGAATCGATATTTGGCAGAAGAGGTGCAGAGCTTGCTGGCAGCCAAGAAGAAGCGAAAGCGGAGAAAGGGCGCAGGCCAGATGCAAAAGGATTGTGCAAATTGCCACACGAGACAAACACCCGAGTGGCGCCGCGGGCCTTCTGGAAACCGTGACTTGTGCAATTCGTGTGGACTGCGGTGGGCGAAGCAGGTGAGTGACGTGTCCCCTTTGCGAAGCGACTTGTAGAGCCTAGGCTAATGCTGGTGCGTTCATAGCAAGGACGAGTATCACCGAGAACGTCTTCGGCCGCAAGCGACAAGAGCAAAAAGAGCGCCTCACCCCGCCACCTCCAAACAGGCCATCAAAACCACCAGTCGATCCTACCCAATTCCAAGTCCGAGGCCGGACAGCCAGTATACAGCCCTTCAACATCCATGGCCACACCCAGCAAGCGATCGCCGCAACATGGCAGCATTAGCGAATCCCATGCCCCCAAGGCGGCACGTACAGAAACCGCCTCTGCGCAAGGCTTCATTCCACCACCGGCCATTGACGAAGTTACAGAGCCGGATTCATAAAGATTGACGTTTGCGCCCCTTCCCGTGCCTCCTCTTGTTTCGCGTCATTTTCGTCTTTGGTCAAACGATACCCCAGTACACTTTGTTTCCTAGTTTTATTTAACGGCCTTGACAATCACTTGGCAGTGATATTGGAGACCATTTAGATATCTCCCGTGTTTGTTTCTTTTTCTCCCATTGTCGTTTGCATCCTCTTTTTTATTCATCTATTTATGGTTTCCTGGGTTGGATGCTGGGTTATCTATCAGGGAGCTATGTCATGTACTCGCATTACAATGCTTTGCTTCTAGTCGTCGACTGGATTGTGAGGCGTAAAAAAATCTGTCTTGTAGATATTGGGACATTTCCTCATTAGTGCTGGAGAGAGAGAGAGAGAGAGAGAGAGAGAGACTGGAAGTGCGGGCGACTCTGGGGGCCCTTTTTTTATCTTCACCTTTTTCGTTTTTGGATTACCTTATTTTTATGCTCTCTCCACTTTTTCTTCTTCTTCTTTTTTCACCCTGGAGCCAGCATGTACTATTTTTGCGGGAGAGGGGCGGACGAATTGCAACGTTTGGGGTGTGTGGTTGGAAAGTCAAGCAAGTGGTGCAGAGTCAGCGCCTTGTGTGTGTGCGTATATGTGCATGTGTGAGCGCATGATATGAGTCAAATCAATCCCATTAAACTAGTCAAGATCAATCTGAAACCTAGACGTTGCAACGTGAAGATTGAGAGGTAGGGTCAATGCAACGTCACGATGGACATGGATGGTGAGGCTGGAATGACGGCGACTTGGGGGCCTTGGGAACTGTAAAAAAGAATGTACAGGATGATGGTTTACTTGCTGGGGAATAGCCTGCTTATATATATATATATATATGTGTGTGTGTGTGTATGTATACGCAAACAAACAAGCAAGCACTATTGTTCTCATCCACTCGTGATTCAGAGAGATGCACTAAGTACTGCTAGTTGTCCCTGTACCCCCTCCATTCTCCATCCCCCACATCCGATACAATACTACATGTATATGTAGGACACCAAATTATTTACAAGGAGAAAATCCAGTTAACTAGGGGTATGTGCTATACTGACGTTGTGTATAATACTAGTAATCTTGATTCTTTTTTTCTTTTCAAAGATGACAAGTAACTGACTGACTGACTGACTAACTGACTGACTGACGGAGTGCGTGCGTGAGTGCGTGCGTGGATGAATGACTGAGTTGAGTGCGCGGAACGGGACGGGACGGATGGATGGGAACGGATGGAGCGGAAGCTGGAAGGAGCAGGAGTAGTAGTAGTAATGATAGTAATGATAATATTAACATTAGTCTTAGTATGATTACAAGTGTTGGCAGAATTCTTGGGTCTGGAATGCATATAACGAGGGGGTTGGTGGTATATAGTCATACATGTGTATGCATGTAAGTAGATGTAGAATACAAAAAAAAACCAAGTCAAGTTATACTACAGTAATGATGTTTTTGCTATGGACTTGGATGATATAGCATGTATTCTTCCATTCTCCCTCCTCCTCCTCCTCCTCCTCCTTCTCCTCTTTTTTTTTAGAAGGGGGGTGGGCTACTATACTACTTACAACTATCCGCGCACACACATCCATTGCTACGATTCTGCTGTATGCTGTCTACGCCGAGCGTTTTGAAGTAGAGATTTGATGTAAGATAAGATGACATGTATAACGCACTAAACTAGTTCTACTACAAATACAGCTAAGAAAGCAAGAAATCAAAGAAACTAAGCCAATGGTTCCAAAACCCTCTCTCTCTCTCTGTCTCTTTCTCTCTGCCTTTAGAACCAGACGCCACACCAAAAACCTAATTTTCAATCCACACCTTTTTTGCATTTTTTTTTGCAGTGAGCCATGCTCAAGTCACAGATGTTGAGGGGGGGGGGGAGCGGGGTAACAGGTTAGTTGTAGAGAGATTAGTAGCTGGTCCTTGTGTATGTATTCCTTTGTATATAAGTATGTATGCGTATTATGTGTATTTTTTTTTCCTCACCATCCGTCCACCCGTTGGGAAGACGAGTGAAGCGGACGGCCGGACGGACACGCAACGCAACGCATCGCAACGCACGTACGCAGCACGTATACGCACAGGTCCCTCATCCCCCCCGCTTAGTCTTAGTCTTAGTCTTAGTCTTGAGGGGGGTGTGCAACTTGGGTACGCGCGCGCACGCGGGGGGGGATAAGGAGGGTAAGTAGTAAACAGACGTGGAGATATATACTCAAGCATGTCAAGTCTAAGTAAGTAAGTGTAACCAGGAACCCGCTGTCTGTTTATTTATTTTTATTTCTAGTTTCAAAGGCGCGAGGAGCGTGGGCCGAGGCGGCCGTTTTCTGGGTCGCGCGGCATACGGGCTGGGATGTGCGCGGGCAGGCAAGGGGGGCGAGTGCGAGTGCGAGCGGGACGTGTGGGTAGGTAGGTGTGTGTCTGTGGGTGTGTGTCTGTGGGTATATGTGTAGCAAGAGTAGGCAAGAAGGATTGAAATACTAGTCGTAGGTGGATATACTAATAGTATGTATGTATGTGTGTATGTATGTGTAGTAGTCGCTGGATACATGCTCGCGTACATGTTTCACAAGAAACAGGATGGCGTACTGTACAGGGGGGGATGCAAGGAGGAGACATGGCAAAGTCGGCCCCCCCCCGGACTGGCCGTCACACCGGGTATCGTGGGCAAGGGGACCAGGGCCACGGGCAGTATTTCCATATTGTAGATTGTCTGCATATACTATACCTATGGGTGTGTACGGTATGGGCCCATGCGACGAAGCGAATCCAACTTACACACACACACATGCACGTGTGTGATAGGCCGGCCCATGGAGGGGAGAAGAAGACGGCGGCGGCCAATCGCAGGCATGTCCATGGTCAAACCGTGGCAGCATAGAAGGGGGATGGAGAGACTGAAAGAAGGAAAAAAAGAAGGACAAGGAGAAGAAGGACAAGAAGAAGAAAACTTGGCACCGGCTTTCGAATCATGCATCCATCCGCGTTCCCAACGGATAACGACCAACGAACCAACAAAAACCAGGGAGCAGGAGGCGGCGGCGGCGGCGGCGGAAACAAACTTTGGGACGACACATGGGGAATGCGAAGATGGGCTCCGGGCGCAAAACACACACACACTGACACGACCGACACGTGCGAAACGAGGCCCTATTGCTTCCCCCGTGCCCCCGGCCATGCCAGCCGCTCGTCAAGCCACCCAATCAAACAAGTGGGGGCGCTCCTCCGGCCTGTTAATCCCCTTGGATCCCAGGGCTGCTGCGATCGATGTGCTCTGCGATCCATGCGTTGTCTTTGGGAGGAGAGGGGGGGTGGATGGGTGGATGGGTGGATGGATGGGAGCAAGGGAATGAGGGAGAGGAGAGAGAGAGAGAGAGAGAGAGAGAGAGAAAGGAAGAGAGAAAGACAGAAACAGAGAAACAGAAAGACAGAAGCAGAGGATGGTGGAAGAAGAGGGCACAGCAAAGCCCCCTTTTCTCTTTCCTTGGCCTGCTGCTGCTGATACTGCTGATACTGCTGCCACGGCCGCTACGCCTGTCCATCTATCCCAAGGCCTCACGTCCGAGGCGTTTCGGGTAGTCGTATGTCGCAAACTATCGATGTACAATACCAGATAGCAGTCCGGACTGTCCCGTGTGGATCAGGGAAGAGAAGCAAGGATCACCGACGTCTTGCGCAAAAATAAGAGAGAGAGCCTTGCTTTCTGCCATGGGACAAGATACGAGGAGGAAGGGATCTTCGCAACGCACCTCATTTCGTTTTGGTTAATGCCCGATGCTTACTAGGTAATAGGCTGTCCTGTCTGTCTCTGTCTCGCGCGCGCGCCCTCTTTCGCTCTCTCTCTCTCCCTCTCTCTCTCCCTCTCTCTCTCCCTCTTACTCGTCTTTTTTTCCCTCTTGACCAAGCACGCACTGTCCCGCTTTCATTTAATTCCTATCCGCTTTTCCCCTTCCGCTCTCTCGTCTCCCTCCAATCTCTCGCTCCCTCGCTCGCCCGCCTCTTTTTTTTTATCGATTGGCTATATATCAACTCTATATACACTGGTTGGTGCGACAGGGAAATTCACGCATTCCCCCCCTCTTTGGTCCTTGTTTTTTTTATCCCCGCGCTGCTGCCGCCGCCGCCGCCGCTCACCCGCCGTTTGGGTTGACTGGGTGTTGGCAAAAGGCCAAGCGTGTGTGACTTACATGGTCTGGTGGTTAAGTATTCAAGGTGGAGCACTATTCGGGCCGGGGTTTGGTTTCAAGCTTAGCTAAAGCTGGCTTATTAATACGAAGCTTAGACAGCTTCTATCCAATTAAAAGCAATATAACTGCTTATAAAGAGTGTGGCTTTGCAGATTCCTCTAATGTAATTGGTGTTACAAAATCATCCCTGGGCACTAACCAGCACCCCTGCCAGTGCTCCACCTTGAATACTTAACCACCAGACCAAGTAAAGGAATCGCACTTCCTTTTTGTTTGATCAGTGTTATACTTTTTTCTTATTCCCTTTACAAGACACTTGCATACACACGCACCCCTGGCGCCAACTCGGCTAAGGATATATACTTCGAGACGATAATAGGGCCATAGGCTATTGGACCGTGGCTTTTTTGGATTTCCTTTTTAGGGTTCAGTGACAAAGGCAAAAAGAAAAAAAATCAAGTCAGGGCGGTGGGCCCTTTTTTGGGGGGTGTGAGTGAGGCGTCGACTCGTAGGCAAGAGGGCCAGACCTTGGGGGAGCTGACCAGGCGAAACGCGGTTGCGACACCGTCTCCCGATTCTGGAACCTGTAAACCCGACCCAACCTGCCCAGGCAAAGCACAGAGAGCATCTGGCAGTCCGACTGCGCAAAATCAATCAATAAAAAAGGTGGACAGCCATGGACGAGAACAACAGGATAACCATCACTGTGTGTGGCGACGGAGGATGCGGTACGCATGCGCAGCAAGAAAGGAGGTCGTCGCAAAGCACAGAAGAGCTGATGTGCGCGCAGGAAAGAGTTCAATCACATTACGGCTGGTGAGGAGTCAATGGACATCAGAGTAAGTCGCGCCGCCTCATGCGACACAGCCCATGTGCTTTGCAGCGCAGCACGAGTGCCTTGGGCTAACATGGTGTTGCGTCTAGATACGACCCTACGATAGGTACGACACCGCGAATGCGCCCGCCCAGCGACTTGGAGCCCGCCCATGTCTAACTCCCCCTTGCAGAAGACTCGTACTCGGTAACGCGCACGATTGACGGCGTCCCTTACTACCTCATGCTCACCGACACGGCTGGCCAAGAAGAGTACCGCGGCCTGTGGGCGGCCTCGAACCTGCAGTCCGACGCCTTCCTGCTCGTCTACGACATCACAGCCGCAAACTCGCTCGACGCGCTAGATTACTTCATGGAGATGATCGACATGGAGACGGACAACCGGCTAGACAATGGCAAGATACCGCCAATCAAGTGCGTCGTCGGCAACAAGTGCGATTTGCAGGGCCAGCGCGTCATTGAAGCAAAGACGGGGCTGGAATGGGCACGGACGAGGAAGTGCGGCTTCATGGAGACGAGTGCGCGAGAAATGGTCAACATCGAGGAGACATTTGCCCGTAGGATTCTTCCTCCCCACCCCCCCTCCTGCTTTCTGTGCTGTGCAAGAGTAGCCCGCTAACCTGCATCTCTCCGCAGTCCTTGTCCGCCGCGTCGTCGAAGCACGAAGACTCGCCGCGGGCGATAGCGCTATAAACCGTACGGCCGCCATGCCCCTCTCCTCCAACCCAAATCTCTCCCCGGGACAGACGTACACGGAAAAGCACCAAGACGACGGCGAGCCCAAACAGAGCTTCTGGAGCAAACTGAAGTGCTGGTAGCCCTCTCTTTTTTCCCCCTCGGAAATACTCGGTCCGCCTTGCAGGTTTTGTCTTTGTGCCCTAAAAGCCCCGCGTTGGAGGGGCAATAGAATGGTCGGATGACGACCTTGTTGGGGAAATGCGTGCAAGGGCATATGCATTGATATGCATGCTCAAAGCTTATGCGCGTGCCTTTGTTTCTCCATGGCCAAATCGTCTGGTTTCCCTTTGTTTGCAAGCTGCATTGAGGCTGGCGCCCTTTGTGGTCTGCTTCTTGCAGTAGAGTCTCTTGAAAAAAAGGAGACTCGATGACATGTACTGTACCTTGCTCTCTCTCTCTTTCTTGTATCTTGTCTTGTCGTGTCATTTTCCCTTTTTTTGTTTCCTCTTATCGTTGGACGGGAGTGGCATTGACATACGCATCGCATGGATATGTTGGTTAGCGGGATGGCTGGGGGATCATGGCATATACCACAATACCAGGCGGTAATCTGATTTTGTTTGTTCTGTGCTGGTGAATGATGCACTTGGGATGTCTCATGTTGATATGCATATGTAGTGATAAGAGTGTTCTGACCATGTTATTACAAGGTTTTCTATAGGCGTACCATTATGACCAGGTGAATGTATAATACCCATGACTTCTAGAACCAAGTGCTTACTGCAATCTGAAATAGACCTGTAACGGGCGCCATGCGAAGAATGACCTGTTCGAGGCATGGGTTGCAGCCAACTATCGGCTATCGAAGGACATTGCTAGTGCGTCCGTGCACAAGCACGCCATTGGCTTTCACGTGGCTTTGAACATCCTCGACATCTGGGATATTCTCACAATTACAAATTTCGCCATAGTCTACTTCGCGACGGCGTGAGGCTGCCAGGGTTCGTATCTGGGCAAGGAGCAAAGAAGAGGCGCACACAGGTCGGTCAAGTCTCAATTGCCCCTCCATTGGGCACGTGCGCGCAACGGTAAGAGTAGGGAGAGAGTGTGAAGGCGACAGGGCCGAATCAACAAGAACACATTCAAAATGTCAGAACCTCACATGGAACACGAGGACCCGGGCCACGATGGTCTGTCCCGCATGCTCAAGGACCTTTTTGCTGGCGCAGTAGGCGGAGTCGCCCAAGTGCTTATCGGCCAGCCTTTCGATATCGTCAAAGTCCGTCTGCAGACCACATCGCAATACTCGGGCGCCCTGGATGCAGCAACAAAGATCTACAAGAACGAAGGCGCACTAGCCTTCTACAAAGGTACCCTGACGCCCCTGATCGGTATCGGAGCCTGTGTATCCATCCAATTTGGTGGCTTTCACTATGTGCGCCGCGCTTTCGAGGCTAGCAACACAGCCAAGTCCGGTAACGGTCAGCTGTCTTACTCGCAATACTACGCTGCCGGTGCTTTTGCTGGTATTGCCAATACACTTCTCTCTAGTCCAATCGAGCATATCCGTATAAGATTGCAGACGCAGCCTCACGGCGCAAACCGGCTCTACACCGGGCCCATCGACTGCGTACGCAAGCTCTCGGCACATCAGGGTGTTCTTGGCGGCGTCTACCGTGGTACAGCAGTCACTTTTATGCGTGAGGCTCAGGCCTACGGATGCTGGTTTACCGCTTTCGAGTACCTTATGAACTCGGACGCTGCACGCAACAACATTGACCGCTCGGAAATCTCTACCCTCAAGGTTGCCGCGTATGGCGGTCTTGCCGGAGAGGTCCTCTGGATCAGCAGTTACCCATTCGACGTCATCAAGAGCAAGATGCAGAGCGATGCGTTTGGCGCCGAGCAAAAGTACAAGAGCATGAGGGACTGCTTTGTGAAGACATACAAGGGAGAGGGACTAGGTGGCTTCTGGAGGGGCATTGGACCAACTCTGCTCCGTGCAATGCCCGTCTCGGCCGGAACATTTGCTACTGTTGAGGTTACCATGAGGATGATTAGCTGAAGAGGGGGGTTCTGTTGGCGGATCTGAGTCGAATTGGATTCTCTTTACGACAGCGCATTCATCTGCGCTGGATGATTTGTACAATTGCTTTCCAGGTCAAACGCGTGTCGACCCGTCGACACGAAGACATTGCCGATCGATACACACAATACGGACTCCAAATTTGGATACCGTATCCTACACTATTACTCGAGATAAAAGGCGAACTAGCCCCGAACTCAACAAGTGCGACTTGAGCTGAACCATCCCTGCGCTTACATTACGTCATACTACCGTTAATCTTACATTAACGTAGTTCACAAGCGAGTCGCTCACCCAAGCGAGTCGCTCACGCCCCACCAGCGCGTCAACGTTGAGACGTTATCACGCACTTTTATCACAGTTAATAAACTATTACAATATACTAAATTAATTATTAGAATCGCTGCTATCACTTGCACTATCTATATCAACTGCGCAGATACGAGCGTTATGTCCAGTCTGCTTACAACGCCCGCACCGCCTCTCTCCTCGCACCCTCTTCGACGCACTCTCACCGTCGCCACGACTACTACCCGCCTGTTCAGCTAATACTTCTTGTACCTCGCCTACAGTAAGAGTCTCTTCTGTCCGTACGTATCGCCGCTTGCGGCTTTTACGCTTGTTTGATTCGTCTAGAGCCTCTTGAAGGGTGGTTATTTTCTCTGTCAAAAGTACCATCTTATGTGCCATCTGCTGAGCCCCCTTACTCAACTGCGCGATCTGCTCGGTAAGTGAATTAGCAGAAGACCCACGGCGCTTTCTCACGCTCTGTCGAATAAGACTAGTTTGAGCCTCAACTTCGCGCGCGTTACGTGGTGTCTGCGCCTCCCAGGCGGCTACCCGTCGCGGTGATTGATGTGGTGTCTGCACCACTACATCAAGCTTTAATAGCACAGCCTGTGGGTCGTGTGGGACTAAACCAGCGCCTCTAAAGCCAGCTTGGATATTCTCCTTCGTAATAGACTGCTCAAAAGCAGCCTTAAAGGCTGGCAGGAAGGTCTCCTTACTGATATAGCTGGTGCGGTTGCGTGCCAAGCCTGAGATCGAGTCGCCATACTTGCGCTTCAACGGCGAGAAGCAGGCGACATTAAGGGGCTGCAATAGGTGAGACGAGTGCGCAGGCATGCAGAGAAGAATGATATTCTTCTCCTTGCAAAGATCTTGAAAATCGACGGAGCAGTGGCTCTTATGGCCGTCGATAATGAGCAGTCGATACCCACCCACAGTCTGCCTCTTTGTATAGGTATCAAAGTGCTCTAACCACGCAAGAGCAAGCTGATTATTCGTCCAGCCATTAGGACTAACTTCAAGAACCTAGTCAGTAGGCAGGTCTTTAAACTAGACGTCGATAAGCACCTTGCCCGCAAAGATAACGAAGGGGGGTAGCCAGCGACCTAACGCGCCCACGCCTTAGATCACAGTAACCCACTCACGGTTACCTGGCTGGATCCGCTTCTTTTTGCTATATCCCTCTAAGCCTATAATAACTAACTATGATAAAATCTTGCCTATTATAAAGCTAGTTTCGTCAAAGTTGTAGATATCGTCGTCTACAATACCCCACTTCTACTTTGTCGCCTGAACTAAGTCGAACCAGCGCTGGATAGCCGCTGGGTCCTCGCAGGTAGCTCGCTGGTGATCGTAGGGACGGCTCTAGCGCGTGCGGAGCTTAGGAGTCCTCTTGACAAAGTTATTAATCTAGTTCTTGCCAACAGGGTTGCTCCCACGCTTATGCAGTAGTTTATCAGCTATTGCTTGAACGTTAGGCTTTGTAGGCGCAAATCCTCGCGCAGACTCCTTAAGAATACGCTTAACTATAGCCTCCTCTTCTAGCTTATTTAGGCGCTTCGAATTCGCTTCGCAGTCGCGTCGAGAGCGCTTTCCAGCGCGTTAGTCAGATAGGGTTCTTTGAGGCACGTTATAGATAGAGGCAGCACGTCTTTAGCTTTAAACACGTTGCGATTAGATATTAAAAAGAGCAAGCTAAAGATCTGATTCAGGATAGGCTAATAAATGTTGACGTTGTTGAGACATGACGTGTTGCAGTCTCGACGTCGACGCGCTGGTGGGGCGTGAGCGACTCGCTTGGGTGAGCGACTCGCTTGTGAACCACGTTACTGTAAACCACAAGAAACCAGGTCCTTGCAGCGTGACATCCTGGCGAGAATTTCCCTCTCACTCTCACTCTCACTCTTACTACGTAGCATCGATTACCAATAAGAAGCGGAAACTAACAAATGTGACGCCCAAGCGTCCAGATGGATTTCCGCCATCCATGGCATTCCCCAAGTCCCCCTCACTCCTTCACTCTGACTCTCTTTTTCTTTTTGAGGTCCAACCGCGACGCCTTAACCGAAAAAGAAGCCCCTGTTCCGCCCCCGTCAAAAATAAAATACTGGAAAAAAAACTGTGCCACGCTCGTACAGTAAAATCATCTAAGACGTGGACGCTACGGCATTCTCCAAGTAGGCGTAGCCTGCGCTCTGAGCGCCAGTCAGACACGGCAACATGGATTGTGCAGAGTTTGCATAAACGGTGATTACATGGATTAGATGGATGCGTGCCGCTGGTACCGAGCGGAGAACGTGCTCCTTGGCCCTCCCCACCGCTGGCTGGCTGCGAACCGGTGGGTTGATCGTATGGCATAGCATGGGAAGGGGGGGTGTGCTTTGACGTCTCTATTGCCATGTTCCAGAGTCCCACTTTTCGTATTCCCTCGATGCGCTACTTTTCCTCACGTGGACAACCCAGGCTAAGCAGTATGCATGTAATCGATAAAAAGGTGAGATGGAAGAAGGTAAATCAGCCTCTTTTTTTGATTTTTAAATTCTTGAATTTTCTTTTTGTTTCTTACGCCAAGCCAAGAAGAAAAAAAGACAAAGAGACGTGGTTTCACGGAGACGGCGGCAGTCCTCGCAACCCACTATGCTGGAATGCGGCACAGCCCGCTCGGCCTGCAATCGCGGCCGTCGATACAATGCTGGCGTTGCGCCATGATGCAAAAGGGGAAGAAAAACATGGATGATTCAAACAAGTGCAAGAGCGATCAAGTGGGAAAAAACATAGACGGGTGGTGGTAGAAAGAGGCGCTGAGACACAACACAGGTTTGTCATGTGTGTGTGTGTGTGTGTGTTTGCTGACAAGGGACTAATTATCCAGGGTAGGTCCCCGTCACGTTGCGGGTTTCTCCTCATTCTCCTCTCCGATCGTCCCTGATCACTGTTTCCAAAGTAAACTTTAAAGACGCAAGCTCATTTTACCACTCAACAATAAAAACACGTCGGCGACCAACCAACCAAGCAACGGCGCTCTCACACACATACACACACTCTCTCTACATCTACACTGAAGCCTCACCGTTTTTTTCTCATTTCCGCACGGTACCGCCAATGGGAAAATGGGCTTCACTAATGCCTTGCAAAGATATACCTGCAGTCTCCCTTTCCCCAAGCATCCTCCGGGCCCATGTTCATCATCTTCCTCCTCTCCTCCCGCTTCCCCATCCTGCGATACCCAGCACGACGCGCTGAACCACACGCCATCGGAGGAAGACCTGATCCCGGCATACTCGCTGCAAACACGCTATGCGGTAGCGCCATTCCAGTACCTCGATTCAGACGTGTACCCGCCCTCGAGCCAGATTGTGTGCCACTCGCCGCTCGACAAGCGGTACCGGAAGAAGAAAAATCGCAGAAGCACAATGAGGAGCTGGGAGAGAGCTGCGTCGACTTCGGCAACGTCTAAGAGCGTGAGCGAGAATGCCGGTGAAAAAGCAGCGCCGTCGTCGTCGTCGAAATCATCGAAGATTTTGTTTTCTAGCTCCGGATATGCTGAGGTCCAGGTTGGGAAGGGTGGTTAGTGGTTAGTGGTGGTAGGGGTTGTTGCTGAGCGGATTGATGAATGTGGAGAAAAAAGAAAGAAAGAAAGAAATTCTTGATGCGGATTTTGGAGTGTTTTTCTTCGGATATTTTGTATGATATGACGATGTGTAGTTGAATCTGCACGAGGTACTTATTTTCCCTTTGTCACCATTTTTTTCTTTTTGGTTGGGCTGGATGAGTGGAAGAAGAAGGGTGCTTGAATGGTCTTTGGAGCCCTTGCACTCGCTCTTGTGCTGGTATAGCACCCATTGCGCTTTGGAGTCCAGAGACTAGATGTTACATACGCGCCATTTCTGTAAACTGAACCAAAAAAAATGCTAGATTTTCAAGTCAAGGTCGAGACATGTGAATGGCCATGGTGTAAGTATGTAGCTATTTATAAAGCAGTGGAGCTCAGTTGTGAGAAAAAGCATGTATCCATTTGAGCAAGACGGAATGGATACATGCAAAGACTCGGTTGGAACACGATTCTGGTTTCTCGCAGGTACTCTTGATATGCTTCTGTAATGTACATTACAGTAGTGCTCAAAGCGGGAAAGGATACGGAAAGACTCTCTTTGGCGTGGTACAAATACTCTGGCCAGACTACGATGGTATTGGAAACTCCCTCCGGCATCCGCATCCGCATCCTCTCAAGTCCCGCATATCCAAAAAAATATCTTCTCCAGCTGATTTAAGAAAGAAATAAGCGTAATCGGACCAATGCCGCGGGGAGTTTTTTTTTCTCCCCCGAGACATCCGTCTTCTTCTTCTTCTTCGACCTCATTTCGGCATCTCCATAAGCACTATGATTGTGCAAACACCCATTTACTTATGTCCATCACAATCTCTCACATACCACACACACACACCACATGCCGCGTCTGCCTCGGAGTTTCTCTCCGAGGATTGCGTCATGGGTTGTCGCAATTGCTGGGAATGATGAGTGGGCATGTTACATACGGACGTGACAGCCATGATTTATCTGACTCTTGCACAAGTGTCTTGTTGCGGTTTACGTCCATGCATGGTTTCTGTAAAAATAGCTAAGTGGAGCTTGGCTTTACCATATGCTCAAACAGTATTCTGGCATGTATGTGGTCATGTATGCATGTGCATTCAAGGAATGCGGTGTGAGCACGACATGGACGTGTCTCGCGGCTGGCTCGGATGTCTGTGTTTTTTTTAGTGTGAGACACAGACACATCCGTTCATCACTAGTAGGTGCGGAGAACAGTCTTGTTGCTCCGGACACGCAAAACCAGAAGCGAGACACAGTGGAGCTGTGCATGGGCAATGCACACGAGAAGCAGCGTTTCCACCGTTATCCAGCCGATTATGCGGATTACAAAGTTATTGTCTCACTGCATCCACCTCGCAGTAAGCAATACTTTGGACGACTAAGGAGAGGATAGTATATCGAGGTACTCATGTAGTTGTTCACATCCAAAAGCAAAAAAACAAAGCAAGAAGTGCGCCAGAGTATTGCAAAACAATGCATACAGCAGAAAGAACCTCTGAACATCACCAGCCTTATATTCAGCACTACTGTGAAGAATCTGTATATAACCACTTACCACGACCGAACCCCTCATCGGCCTAATAAACATGTATATACCTAGCAAGGAAAACACACCTGCGTGCTAGTACACTACTATAAGATTTTCAACTTGCTTTTTCTTTTCTTACTCGTTTGTAAGTACAGAATTATATCACACTTTAACACATACACGCACACACACACACACATAACGATACACATACTTACATACGTTTCCTGATAAAAAAAACCCCCAACACTTCAACCTCTTCCTTGCCTTGCCTATTTTTCCCCTAGAAACCCAGCTAAATCGCTATCATCCAAGTACCCACCTTATCCCGCACTTACATCCACTCGCACCCGCCCTCGCACCCGCAATCCAACTCACTAGCCACACCAGACGCGCACACACACGGGAATAACAATAAAAACCTACGTACCACTTAACAGCCGCTACCACGCACTCCTCCTTGCCAAGTGTGTACCATTCATTGTCCGCATGAAGCGGGTGAGAAACTTCAGAAGTACCTGGAAAAGGCAAGGATGAAGGTGTGGTTTGGAATATCGAAGGGGGGAATTTGCAGGGGAGATGCGAAAAGGAGATGGGAGATGGGGAAACTTGGGTTGAAAGGTTCGGTTAAGTCAGGTGTGTGGAGCTTATAGATATTGGGTGTGTATGTGTATGTGGTGAGGAATGTGGTGACGACTGTGAAGGTTAGAATACAAAGGGGGAGATATGTTGATAAGGGACTAGTAGTGTGGAACATAGACAAGACAAGTAGTAGATATGAAAAGGGAGTGTGGTTTTCTAGTTCAAATATCATCTCGGTAAAGAGGCTTATAGCGCGACTCACAAGGCCGCGTCGTAGACACTGGTATCAAGTTATCATTGAGAAAGCAAGCGGAAAAGCCAACATGCAAATCTATCCAGTCTATTCCCCGGGCAAAACGATTTTCGCACCACACTCTCTTGATCAGAAACAACAACGACAACAACAATAAATATAATATGTAAGATACACACTACAAAATCTGCGCCAATCCCACTGGCAACCCAAGCTCCTCCGTCTTCGCACTCAGCACCTTGAACACGGGCGCTCGACTCCCGCCACTACCTCTCCAGACGGTCTCGACCACCTTTGCAAACGACGACCTGCCCGCGCTGTTGACGGCGAAATACACAATCTGCTCGACGCCATTGCTGTACACGACAAAGCTCTGGATACTCAGCGTGGTCTTCTCGCCTGTCCAGTCCGTCTCGGTGAAGAGGGGCGACTGCGCCGAGGAGATGAGGGTGCCGGTGGGCACAGCGAGGTTGGGAGATGTGCAGCAGCTACGGCTAAGCACCCATTGTTTTGCTGACGAAGGATCCGAACTGCAAGACCTCGCAGCGCTATTTTGCTACATCAATATACAACCAATAGTCCGCATCCTAAACAGGAATTTCTATGACTTGTTCCATGTCCAAATCGAACGGCACCGCGTACTATGCTTCGAAACCGCCGAGCCCGTTAAATAAAAGGCTTGTGTCCGTCACAAATGCCAGATATCGGTAGCTGTATACATCATGCTGTTCTTTATTGCTCTCTCGTTGTTTCATCTCTCGGTTGCCCTACCCAGCCTGCAGCCTCGGTCCTCGGGCTATCTTGTCATTCTCGATACTGGTGTAGGCCACCGCAGCACGCCGATTCCCAGATGGCCTACTTCCCTTCGTCGCATAGGCACTGACGGTACCAACGCCGCAAACCTCACAACCTTTGGCACTGACTCTGTTGCCCACCCCTTTGACGAACCAATTGAAGGCTTCGCCCTCGCCTATTCGCCCTCAACATCCACGCTATTCTCCGCAACAGGCCGGGGCATCATTCGCACAAACCTCGATGGCAGCAATGACCAGGTCATTGTGACCGACTCCTCCAGCGGCAGCTCAACCAGCTCAATCGTCAGCATCACGGTAGCCGAGAAAGCCCAAAAAATCTACTACGGAAACCAGTACACGGGCCTCATCTACTCTGCAAACTACGATGGCAGCGACGCCACCGTCTTCCGCAACGTATCCCAGGGCCTCAACTTCCTCTTCCCGTCATACGCCCCTGCAAACACGTACCCCGGCGACATTGTCGTCGACGAAGAACGAGGCTGGCTATACTGGAGCTCCTCCACTGACGGCAGCATCCGGCGGATCCAGCTCAGCGGCTCCGGCGCCGAGCAAATCCTCGCCACGGCCGCCGACAAGCCAGGCCAGCTCCGCATCGCCGCCACATCTCTATTCTGGGCTGAGCGCGGCTCCTGGAGCTCGTCTCCAACCGCCATCAAGTACCTCGACCGCATGCTCGACCAGCTGCCTTCGTCGCCGTGTTGGTTAGTGACGTTCAGTCTAGAGCGTAGCGAGTGGCGTTGTACGCACCAATCAATAAAAACAAATGGCTTAGTACAGGGTCCGCATATGTAGCATGGGAATGTCTCCAGGTCTTCGCCCCAGAATAAATTGGCGTGGAGATTTGAGGCTCGAGCGACAGGTGCAGTCTCGGCAACGGCTTGTAGCGTGGCATTATTAATATTCTTACTAGGTATTCGGGCGTGTAAATGCGGGTATCGTACGAAAGTATAACCCCGGTACTCCAATGCTAATGCAAACGTAAAATGTCCCCTAGCCTCAAGATATCAAGGAATGGCCTCCGGGTTCTTTGGCCAATTCGCAGCGAAAGCCGTCCAGGGCGTGCCTCTTATGACCTTTTTGCCATCTTTTCCAGTGTCGTACAGCTGTGGATCGTATCCCTGTACACTCGCCCATGCCCAGAATAGTCGCCTCCAATAGCATGTCACTGCTGCTGGCGTAAGATATCTTCTTGTAAAGGTCTCGTAACTGTTCTTGGCGATGAGTTCTGCCTCGTCGTCGTGCTCACGGTAGTACTCCATGGCCGACTCGAGGTTTCCAAAGTTTTCAGAGGCTTCAATGTAGTTTACGTCGGGACCGGCGAGACGCATCAGATGCGTGTGGAATTCTTGCCATTCCAATGGATGCGTAATCAGAGCTGAACGGCAGAGCTGGAGGTACTTGAGACGGCCGGAGTAAGAAGTTCCTTCGGTCTGGACGGTGTACTTGTACCTAAAAAGCATTAGCAACAACTCAGTAATTTCCTGCACACAAACATACCCGCAGAAATCCCGTAGGTTCATGACGTCCTTTGTGTGCGGGTCGCTGGCGTTGTTGATGACCACTGGCTTGATGTCGCTCCACGCCTTCCCTTGGCTGACCCTGACGAGCTCCTTTCTCAGTGTTGCCATTTTGATTTTGCCTCGCCAGACAACTCGAGGGTCCTTCTTCGCCCACGGCAACTCGGATTCCTGGTGCTCAATCTCCTTCCTGATGCTGTTCCAACTAGGGGCATGCGTGTAGTTCCAGGCCCAGTAAGCATAGTTTGGCATCATCCAGATGTCCTTGTACTCTGGGCCTTCCTTGCGTGTGTAGCCGAAGAAAGTTCCCTTGTCGCGAGATCGGCGGGGCAGGTCATCCAGAGAAAGCGAAAATTCAACATTGGGGACTGGAGGGTCAGACATGGAGGCGGTGGTGACAGCACGGTCAATCTGGGCAAGGGTTCCAAGAATACGTTCCCGCTCGTTTCCGTTGGTGACGTAGCATTCCTCTGGCTTTCCGGCATCGATGACAAAGAGCTGGCGACGTATGAGTATGTTGTCAAAAAAACAAACACTGTCGACCTACCTCTCCCTGATGCACCAGAACCCTCAGCATACATCTTCCGGCTTCTATCTCGATATCCTTGGCATGGACCTTGTTTCCCTGACGCAAACGCACGGAGTGTTCGAGGCTGTGGTACAGCTGGGGAAAGGCGGCATCGCACTGGTCCTGGCTAAGAGTGTGTATGTTGGCGTGAAGGTCGGGGTTGAAAACCCAGCCGCGGTGCGAATACCGAGGGCTGAAGCCGTAGTTCCACTTGGACTGGCCCCATATGAAATAGAGTTGTATGGCGATTACAAAGGTAGAGACGTAAAAAACAAGGTGCGAGAAAGAAAGACGGTAATATCCTTTGGGAATCATGATGGCATAACGAGTGCGTAAAAATAGAATAAACGAGCGTGGTTGGAAAGAAAGAGCGTCGAGAGAAGGGAGGGGGCGCAGAAGACGCGTCAACGTACACCGGGGCGGGCGTCTGGCGGAGACAGGTGAGTGCGAGGGGCTGACGGGTGGCAAGAGAAAAGGCGTCTATTAGATAAGTAGTGGCGGCGGTGATATGCAGACGAGGCTGCGCATGGCGGAACCCCTGGGCTACGCTCATGCCAAGAAGGACCGGGTAAGTGAATACGATCAAGAGCATGTGGAGGTGACAGGAGACGCGGACCTGAGTGGGCACGCTGGGGGCACTCGGCGGCCGGGGCGTCTTTGGGGCCCTGGCGCTAGGCCGCTTTGGGGCGGGCTAGACAGTGCTGCGGCTAGCTTGCTGAGAGCATGCGCATGGGAACGACTCCTGGTCGAGTCGGTGGCCACCGTCATCTCAGCGACGGGTTACACCTATACATGTACGTACATATACGCACCTGGCCGCGGTCGATACGAGGTCCCAAGACGCGGAATACTGGACAGCCAAGTGCAGCATCCGGGCGGCCAACACCAAGCATCGCCATGCCGCCCACCGCAGCAGCACAAACTCTTGGATCATGGGCCCACGCAAGCTTAGCGCACGTGCTTGGTAGGGCTTGGCCCCTGACGGTGGCAGGTCAGGTCCCTTCTTCTTTGCCGCAACTGTGCAATCAAGCGCCTATGGACCAACGACGCTCAATGCAACCCTCCCCGTCCTCTTTGGGCGGCAGAGCCATCCACCCCTGCACGGCAAAGGGGCTAAACGCTCCATCGGGCATTATCTAATCGAGGCCATGACTCCGCCCGCCTCCAGCTGCAAATCGCCATTCCCGCCATGCCTCGTACGCCTATGCAGGACCACTCCGCCCCTCCCTTGCAATATCGACAGCCCCAAACGCAGCAGGGTACCGCTATCGAGGGCCTCGAAAACGGCGCCATGGTCCTGATAACGCGGCCGGTCCCTTGCGTGCCAAGACATGCACCCACTACCTAAGCAGCGGCCCGTGCTCTCTGCCAAGACCGCGCACTAGCCGAGAACGACAGGCGATGCCAAGCTCTCCCTGCAAACGGCGTCTCCGTGCTTGTCTGCACACTATACGCCAGACCGTGTCGGATGGCGAGGAGTCACCAGCCACTGCTGGGATCCGTCTGCTGAGTCTAAAAATAAGCCTCCCGACTCGCAGCAATCGACGTCTTGGCAACACCACTTCGGCCAGCATGTCAGGCACAGCCATGTAAAGCCACAAGGAGTTGCCGTGCTACCACCCAGAGCAATTTATTCGAGAACACGGAAACCCTTCTACAAATACACACAGCTACATCCTTTTCCATCGCCGAAGAGCGACCGCGTATCTGAGCATGTGATTTTATCCCACAGACCTGCCCCTCTCCCTCCCTCTCACACACGTTCTCTCTCTCTCTTCCCGACATACGTACCTCCACACGCTGACACGTGTACATCGAGTAAGTACGGAGGTGACTGTCAAAAGTTCTTGCTAACAGGGGTGCATTAATTACCGCTGAAAATAGGGCTAAAGCTATATAGATTAGTCCCGCTACATTTTTTTGTACTTATTACTACCTTTAAGTTTAATAATTTCTTAAATATAAAATAAAATACACTCTGTCTAAGCTTAAATTTAGTATTAAGGTAGCTTATTTTAGTACTATTACTATACTTTTATCTTTTTTACTTAACTTTTTAGTACGCCTTTTTATATTATCTTTCTTTTAAGCTATAGCCAAGCTACTTTAATAGTATTAAGATTAAGTAAATTACTTAGCTATAAAAGCTACTTTACTTTAGTATTTTAGTATATAGTTCTTTAAGCGTAGTCGGTATATAAAGGTACCTTATTTTTTTGAATAAAGATATATAGTTTTTTTAGCACTTTTTTATAAAAGGAATTAGCTTTAAAATAAGAACTTAAGTTCAGTAATACTATTAATTAATACTACTATAACTACTCTTATAAGCTAGCTTACTTATTTCTTTTACTTATCTTTTTTATAGAACTCTGCTAGGCTTATTATACAGAGGGGTGACACGAAAAAAACGTCACTTAAAAAGTTGTTATTTTAAAACTTTTATATCTAGCTAGAAAAAATAGCTAAAAATAAACGGATTGCAGATCTAAAAAGCCAAGATCTCCTAGTTTGGCATAGTGAACCCACCTCCCGCTTAGTCAGCAGCTCTGAGCGGAGAAAAATTATAGAATATAGGAGACTAAAATAATAAAAATTTCATTTATTGTAAAACAATAGTCCTTACTTAAAAAGGCTTAGTTTTGAGATATGTGATAGTCTATATATAGAAGATCACGTGACATGTTTTTTTTTCTATTTTTAGCAATCCTCGAGAATTAAATATCAAGTTCTGAAGACAAAGTTACTAAATTAAGTTTAGTGTATTACTAAGCCTGATTAGTCATAATATACTATATATTTGATTCTTTCTATCCTGAATTTCTGATTTCTTAATTCCTCACTATGGATCCAAAATTTTCAAAATTTGAAGCTGAAGTTGCCCGTTTGTTAAAGGCAAATATAGCCATTAAAAATATATCTATTTTACTTAGTAAGCCACCTAAGGCTATTAGAGACGCTATTTATCGATTTAAAAAGAAAAAAAATGAGAAAAGAAAGCTTGAAAGAGTTAGTAGAGGCGGAGTTTTAAAGCTTTCAGAAAGAGATAAAAGATCTATTAAT
>NW_007359937.1:1147878-1157132 GCF_000359705.1 Exserohilum turcica Et28A | reverse complement strand
TCCTTTCGTACAAGGCCTATAGGTGGCTTGTTGAATCTAGGCTCTTTGTGATCCCACGCACTCCCATATGCCTCTGAGTGATCCTACGACCGAAACAGATCCGACCTGCCTTACCTGCGCCGTTACATATATAAAGTAGCCTTAGATTATAAATTTAAAGTAGCTTTTTTATTACTTTTAGATAGTGCTTTTAGTCAAGACTTTACTCAAGCGTTGCTATATATAATAGTTACTGTGATAGTAGTCAACAATAATAAAAGTCTTATTCAACTAAATAATATTTTTCTGATCTTTAAGTATTTGATTATTATAAGTAAAATACTACTTAAGTCTTTTTTATTTTATTTCCATTATTAACTTAGGCTTTCTTATTAGCCTTATTTTATTATAACTAGCTATTTAAAAAACTTTTTGTATAGTAGATAATAAGACTTTATAGCTATAAACACTAAAATTACTAGTAATATTAGCGTAGCTTTTTTTATACTTATTATAGTATATATTCTTAAAAGTAGCGTTATATATTTTTTTTATCTATAAGAGTAGCCTATATATAGAGTATCTTTAAAGTACTATAAAAAGATCTTAATTAGGCGTACGTTAGGCTTAAAGCCTTACTAGTAGGCTTTACTATAAATTAAGTTAATTATATTTAGTAATTTACTTATTATTTTTATAATTTCACGTATAGATTTGCTACTAAAAGGTAACTTTAATATAATAATAAAAAAGTAAGTTAATATATTTATATTTAGAGCTTAAGTAGATTAAAAATAAGTAAAAAAAATAAGTATATAAGCTATAGCTAGCTTTAAGAAATTAGTATAGGCGCTAAGAGTAGTTAGACTAATAGGCTAGCGGCTTAGCGTGGCGCTAGCAAGAACTTTTGACAGTCACCTCCGTAAGAGTAAGACCATCATCCATGTCCCGCCTCTCCCCCCAAAAAAGCAAAAATCCCCCCAAATAAACCTCACCAAACAATAAAGATGTGTCAAAAACAGGACGCAGGAAAAAAAAAGACAAAGTTTCCGCCTGTCTGGGATATTATGAAACACACTTTTTTTCTCACCCGGGCTGACGCAGAATCAGCGCTCACCCACCCGCCCCTGCACCTGTACCTGCACGCACGGGCAAGACTTTTCCTCGAGATCGCGAGAATATGGCCCTATTTTGAGATTAGTGCATGGAACACGCGTTGCGGAATGAGTTGTGTAGTTATTGGCAAGTACACAGGCCCTGGATTCAGTAAAGTATAAAAAAATGGCTTTTACTTTGCGAGAGCAGAGAGAGAGAGAGAGAGGGAGGGAAGGTGTATGACAATCATGTCATCTGCAGTTGATGACTACCGTATGCATACAACAAACTCCAAGCAAACATGCACATGATTGGGCTTACTTACTACACGGCGCTAGCTCTGCTGAACACACACGCATGTGATTGGACTGATACTACCAAACATCTAGAATGCTCGTTTCTCTGACTTTACTATACTATGCAGCTAGTACAGCACAAGCAAGCAAGCAAGCAAGCAAGCAAGAAGCAAAGAAAGAAAAAACGGGTGGTAACGGCGGAAAACGAAAGAAAAAAAAAGCTTACACATGCATATGCATATGCCAAGGTGGACATGTAAGAACAAGTAAAACAACCTCACCTCTTCTTCCTCTCTTTCTCTCTGACGACCCAGCCTAACCTAACCGAAGAGTACTCGGAGAAAAAAACTCTGTCTGATACACTTGTTCCATGACACAAACACGTTGGAAAATAATACACTTTTTCTACAAACCGACAATAACAACGCCCACGCTATGCTCAACCATGCTCAACCACTTTCACCCTCCCTGCCTTGATGCAATGCAAATCACAAAAGAGAACCCTCAAAGTAAACGTCATGCTGCCATATCCAGAAAGACCATCTACCGCTTCTTCCCCTTTTTCCCAGGCGTCGCTACCGATTTCAGCGCTGCATGCTTGGGATGGTCTTTCAAGTGCTGGTGAAGTTGGGTTTTGGACGGAAAGCCAGCGCTGCAACCGGCGCATTTGAGCTTCGCGTCTGGAGTCTCTGCTTCAGTTTGTTTGGCTGCTTTCTTTGCGCGCTTCTGGGCTGCCTTGCCCATCTTGGGTTGTGGGGCGGCTGGGCCTTCGGCTTCTGCGGCGTTGGTGTCGAGCTCGTCCGTGGGTGCCGCCGAGGGTTTGGTACCACTCAGGCCGGCGAGGCGGGCTTCGATTTCAGAGCGTGAGGCGTATTCGTCGTCGTCATCGCCGTCGTCTTCTGATGTGGTGTTGGAGCTGGCTTTCTTCTCAGTGACCTTATTCCCAGAGACACTTTCTCCTGAATCGCCATCTTCGTCCGCCGTGTCGTCGACTTTGAGTTGATCCGTCTCTTCTGCGAGATCAGCAACAGAATCATGTGTACCATTCAAAGCCCCCTTTTCAGTATCCATCTCAGCATCGTTGCTCGCTGGCACCACCACATCTTCTTCGAGGGCGTCGTTGTCTAGATCAAGATTGGCATTGTCTTTTTGCATCTTTCTTTTCAGCGCCTGTATCGCCTTTTGGTGCTTCTTGCTCTTTTCATGAGCGTCGTACTGCCGCTCACTCTTAAAAGTTTTGTTACAGGCGACGCACTCGTAATGCTCCTCTTCAATTTCTTCCTCACTTTCCTCGTCGAGCTCATCATCCGGACGTGCCGTAGCCCAATCCGGAACTGCCTGCGCCTCTTCCTCCATCTTGGCAATCTGTGCAGCACGCGCTCGTGCAGCCTGGGCCTTTCGTGCGTCCCGTTGTGCCTTGGCCTTGGCCTCGTCTGACTGGTTGTTGGGTTTGTATCGCGGATCTCGCTTGCGTACAAAGGCAACCAGCGTCCTCACGGCATCGTTGAACTCGCGCCGGCCATCATCACGGAGCTTTTGGTTCTCCTTCTCCATGAGCCTGCGGGTACGGCGATCAGGGGCGTGGGATAATTGGTACATGTCCAACCATGCGAAGCTCTTTGCTGTAGCGAATCCATTCCAGACGGCATAAAAGTCGCGCACAACGCCATGATAAGTGTCGTCTTTGTGGCCAAACGAGGGGTAGTTGGGTATGTCGATGTCGTCAAAGTCTGCTGCGTACTCTTCCTCGCGCGCAAGCTGCTCGAATGTCTCTCTGACAAAGCCAAAGAAGCCGTTGGGTGAGTCGGAAAAGTCGACGTTTCCTCTGAACTTGCCCATCATGCGGGCCAGGTCATCTGCTGTCGTGACGCGCATGTTGCCCTGGTAGTGTTCGCCTCCATCTTCCTCGCCAGTGCCTCCCCGCAGTATGCTACCCTCGTGTGCGTCGTACCATGCTCGCTCCTGGTCGTCTGAGAGTACTTCGTAAGCGGCCCGCACCTCGGCGAACAGAGCGGTTGTGCGTTCGACATCGCCATAGTTGCGGTCGGGGTGCAGTTCCAGTGCTTTCTTGCGATATGCTTTCTTGAGCCTGCAGGCGATTAGCAGGCGAGTATGCACGGGGCCGCAGGTACGCACTCGTCCTGGGTAGCATTGCGCTCGACGCCCAACAGCTCATAGTAGCTCGTCTTGACCTGGCCGCCTGCAGGCGCGTCCTCGCCTTGAGAGGATTGCGACGCCCCCATGGTGAGGGGTGGAGGCTACAAGAGTCGAGGCCCTAGGATATTCTTGGGATGCAGAGGGGTATTTCCGGTCTCGGCAGTGTGGCTAGTTCCGGTGCTGGGCCTTCAAGTATTAGCCTAGCAACCGCCTGGTCTGTCTGGTTGCATATGAAATGAGTCGAAAATAAAGAGCGTTGCGTCATCACCGAGCGTCGGCGTGACTGTACATACGGCCAGACGCTCATTGGCCAGCCGCTGCACATGCGAAGGAAAAAACCCGTGAAAAAAGGTAACGGGAGACAAGGGCATTAAAAAAATCAGAGCAAGGTCAAAGGCTGAATTTTTCATGCTTGCATACATCGACCGTCTAGACGGGACGTGCATATCGTGTTTGTGGTAATTCTTGCATTGGCTACACCTATCCGCTTGTTTGGTGCCATCTATATTATCTTATTATTATCTATCTATCTATCTTCTATATCTTCTATCTTCTATCTTCTATCTTCTATCTTCTATCTTCTATCTTCTATCTTCTATCTTCTATCTTCTATCTTTCTTCTTATCTGTAAGGGGCTGCGCTCCGGGGAGCAATCGCGAGGTATACAAGAGGTTGTATTCGATAGAGAGCTATAGAGTCTACTTGCGTGGTGTTTATTTACTTGTCGGAGAAAGGTTGCACCGAGTGTCTGAGCGCGTCGTCTGGGCGCCGCTCAGGCCTCGCACAGATGCCGGGTTGCAGAGTAAGACCTGGCGTCTGCTGCTTGACCGAGATTCCATCGAGGAGCTATCCAAAGGGCGTTCAGCCCGTTACATTATCTTCTAGATTAATAAAAGAACGAAACGAACTCGCCACCTACTAGCCTGCACAGCCTAAAACCTACATGAAAAGAAACCTTAAAACGTCCTATAACTTATTTTTAACTTAAAATAGCTATATAGACTTTGTTATAGCTGCAAAGGGGGGTAAAGCTGTTGTTTTCTATCCGTGCGCTTAAGAACAACGCTGCGCACAGACATTTAGACTAGGATAACATTTATCCGTACCGTATCTACAATGCCTAAACAATAAAGCAGTGGCCCACACCCCTAGCAAGCTATTATACTACCTTTGCCCTAATGTGGCCTACACCTGTATTGTAGCTATCACAATTATATACTACCTTTGCCCTAACGTGGCCCACACCCCTGGCATACTACTTAGACGAAAGCACTCGACAAATACACACAGCCCAGTAAAATGAATACGAGAAAAACAATAGAGTTGAAACCTTGGTTAGGGCGGCGGTTATACAACCTACCAATAATTTGTTATTGCAGCTTTAGCTGCATATTAAAATCAGTCACGTGTTAGCTTAGTTATCGTTTTCCTATAACGTGCAGGGTCAGTAAGCTGGGCAGATCAGTAAGCTGGGCACCCCACCAAACTTGACGCGACGCTCTACACAACCACCACCATGCCGCGACAACAACGTTCTATACATACTTCTCGTGAAGGCAGAATAAGCCTTGCTATCGCGTCTTATTGTAATAATCTAAAACAATCTATCTGTGCTTTTGCAAAAGCATATAATGTGCCACAATTAACACTACATACTTGCGTTTATAGTACTTAGCCACGACTAGAGCTATAGTCTATTAACTATAAGCTATTGTCTATTAAAGAGCAGTCCTTTATATAGTGGATCCTAGACCTTAACTGTTGTGGTTTTCTACCCTATATTATTGACGTACGACGGATGGCAGACGCGTTACTTGCCGCGCGTGGCCAAGATCCACCTCCACAACCTGTAGGCAAGAAATGGGTGTCGCGCTTTATCTAGAGCCAGCTAGAGCTTTAGACAAAGTGGAGTAGAAGGCTTAACAGCTAGCGTGCCTAGTACGAAGATCCTGCTACAATCGTAGCGTGGTTTAAGTTAGTAGAGGAGACGCGCTAGACGTACGGCGTGCTAGACTAGGATATCTATAACTTTGACAAGACTAGGTTCGCAATAGGCGTCGCTAGCACGTTAAAAGTCGTAACTAGCTTTAATAGAGTTAGTTAGGCAGTTGTTGTATAGCTAGGCAATTAAGAGTAGGTTACAGTAATTAAGTGCGTTAACGCGTCTAGCTGGTCTCTGCCACCGTTCGTGATACTATCTAGCAAGGTTCACCAGAGCAGCTAGTATCACAATCTCCCACCAGACTAGACTATCGGCACCTCAGACAACGGCTGGACGACTAATCAGCTTGGCGTAGAGTGGGTAAAGCACTTCAACTAGCATACAACGGCTCGTACAGCTAGAGTCTATTAGCTGCTTATTTTAGACGGTCATAGTAGCCACGCAACGCCAGAGTTCGACTAGTACTGCACTAAGAATAAGATTATCACTCTCTATATGCCGCCTTACACGTCGCACCTCCTCTAGCCTCTAGATGTGAGCTGCTACTCTCCTCTTAAGCGCGCGTACGGACGCGAGGTTAAGGAGCTCGCCTGGCATAAGGTCTACTACGTTAATAAGATAGACTTCCTTGCAGCCTATACACGGATCTAGCTAAAGATTTTTACGCAGCAGAATATCCAGGCAGGCTTTCAGGCGATAGGGCTTGTCCCTCCTTATCTAGATCGCGTTCTATCGTCGCTTACAGTAGCTAGAACACCATCTCCACCACAAACAACCATAGATAATAACACTACAGCGCAGGCATCAATGCAGATAGAGACACCACATACAGTAGCAGAGCTTTAGCAGCAGGTGCGGTATCTCCAAGAGCGACTGCGCTAGCAGCTAGAGAGTCTAATAAGCGTTGCAATACGCTAGCTTACTAAGAGCGCTTAGCTTGTAATATAATTAGTAACAATACTTATAAAAGAGAATAAGAAGCTAAGTAAAAAGAACTAGCGTTAGCAGCAAAAGCAAGATTAATAGCGTTAATATATTGCTTCTAGTAGGGTACTCTAGGTGTAGTAGGCTTAGCAGCTTATAGCAGAGGTAGAAAGGTTACTTATAGAGGGTAGCCAGAACTAGGCTAGTAAGTAACGTTAGCGCGCGCTGCTAACGTGCACGAAGTATAACGTTAAAGGATATACTTAGACTTTATATAGAGCTAAATAGTAAACTATATATCTTAATTTTATATTATTTTAATATGTTGTTGTAGCTTAATTGCGCAGAACGTCGCGCGAAGTTTGGTGGGGTGCCCAGCTTACTAATCTGCCCAGCTTACTGACCCTGCACGTTAGGGGCTTAAAATGCAAAACTTTGTTAGTAGAATTGTTTCTTATTAGCTCTAAGAAGCTCTGCTGCTATTTATTAAAGGGGTGCTAAGATGTTAGGAATCACCGTCTTAGGTTAGTCTCGCCAAGCTCTCGTCACATGACGAACGCCAGAACAGCCAGAGAAGCCAGTACGTTAGTAGTTACAGCTAGAACAGCCAGAACAGCCAGAAAAGCCAGAGAAGCCAGAGAAGCCAGAACGTTAGTACTTACAGCCAGAACAGCCAGAAAAGCCAGAAAAGCCGGAGAAGCCAGAAAATTCAGAGAAGCCAAAAAAGCTAGTGTTAGTGACTCAGCCCTATGCCGCTAGGCCACAATAACTAAAACAGTATAAGTAATTAGCGTTTTATCAATTCTCTATATAGAATATTATATATTATTAGCTATACTTAATATTATTTTTTCTTTTACTAAAGCTTAGTCTTTAAGCGTTACTTATAAGTAACTACTAAAGATTCTTTTATATAACGTGGTTCATAAGCGAGTCGGTCACCCAAGCGAGTCGGTCACTCCCCACCAGCGCGTCGACGTTGATACTACAACGCGTTATGTCTTAACAACACAACTATTAATTAACTTATCCTAAATCAGATCTTTAACTTGCTCTTTTTAATATCTAATTACAACGTGTTTAAAGCTAAAGACGCGCTGCCTCTATCTATAACGTGCCTCAAAGTACAATATCTGATCAACAGGCTAGAAAGCGCCCCTAACGTGACTGTGAACCGAATTTAAAGCGCCTAAATAAGTTAGAAGAGGAGGCTATTATTGAACGTATTTTTGAAGAGTCTGCGCGTGGATTTGCCCCTATAAAGGCTGAGGTTCGAGCAATGGCCAATAAACTGTTAGAGGAGCGTGGTGGCAACCCTATTGGCAAGAATTGGGTTGACAACTTTGTTAGGCGGACTGCTGAGCTCCGTACGCGCTAGAGCCGTCCCTATGATCACTAGCGAGCCGCCTGCGAGGACCCAGTGGCTATCCAGCGCTGGTTTGACTTAGTCCAGGCGACAAGGCAGAAGTGGGGTATTGTGGACGACGATATCTACAACTTTGACAAAACTAGCTTTATGATAGGCAAGATTTTATTATAGTTATTAATCACAGCATTAGAAGGATATAGAAAAAAGAAGCGGATACAGCCAGGCAACCGTGAGTGGGTTACTGTGATCCAAGGCGTGGGCGCGTTGGGTCGCTAGATACCACTGTTCGTTGTCTTTGCGGGCAAGGTGCTTATCAACGTCTAGTTTAAGAATTTGCCTGCTAACTAGGTTCTTAAAGTCAGTCCCAATGGCTAGACGAATAATTAGCTTGGTCTTGCCTAGTTAGAGCACTTTAATACCCATACAAAGAGCTCTACTGTGGGTGGGTATCGACTACTTATTATTGACGGCCATGAGAGCCACTGCTCCATCGAATTTCAAGATCTTTGCAAGGAGAAGAATATTATTCTTCTCTGCATGCCTCCACACTCGTCTCACCTGTTGCAGCCCCTTGACATCGCCTGCTTCTCGCCATTAAAGCGCAAGTATGGCGACGCTGTTTCAGGCTTGGCACGCAACCGCACCCACTATATCAGCAAGGAGACCTTCCTACCAGCCTTTAAGGCTGCTTTTGAGCAGTCTATTACAAAGGAGAATATCCAAGCTAGCTTTAGAGGCGCTGGTCTAGTCCCACATGACCCACAGGCTGTGCTATCTAAGCTTGATGTAGTGGTGCAGACGCCAGTACAATCACCACGACGGACAGCCGCCTGGCAGGCGCAGACACCACGCAACGCGCGCGAGGTTGAGGCTTAAAGTACTCTTATTTGATAGAGAGTAAGAAACCGCCCTGGGTCTTCTGCAAATTCTCTTAACGAGAAGGTTGTACAGCTAAGTAAAGGGGCTTAGCAAATAGCACATGAGATGACGCTTATGAGGGAGGAAGTAGCTGCTCTTTAAGAGGCTCTAGACACAGCAAATAAGCGTAAGAGCCGCAAGCGGCGATACGTACGGACAGAAGAAACTCTTACTGTAGGCGAAGTACAAGAAGTATTAGCTAAACAGGCGGGTAGCAGTCGTGGTGATGGTGAGAGTGCGTCGAAGAGGGTGCGAGGAGAGCGGCGGTGCGGGCGTTGCAAGCAGACTAGACACAACGCTCGTACCTGCGCAGTTGAGATAGATAGTGTAAGTGATAGTAGCGATTCTGACAATTAATTTAGTATATTGCAATAGTTTATTGACTGTAATAAAAGACTGTGCTAACGTGTCAACGTTAACGCGCTGGTGGGGAGTGACCGTGTAACGGGCTGAACGCCCTTCGCCTCCCATACTCGTCTACGACCTCGTTTACTCCACCTGCCCGGCCCGATTCGTTACCCTAGCAACCAGCATTGTATATAGACTAGCTACGTAGCCGAGAGCTTAGCTCTCT
>NW_007359937.1:1146932-1147730 GCF_000359705.1 Exserohilum turcica Et28A | reverse complement strand
ATCTTGTTACCTTGGCCTGTCCGATCGTGCTCCCGAGCTTAAGACTACCCTCCGGGGTCGAGCCCCTTACAGACCGACTCGCTTGGGTGACCGACTCGCTTATGAACCACGTTACTAAACCTTTTAGTAGCTTATAAAATACTAAAATACTTTTAGCTATTTTTTAGTTTTTAGAACTAGCTATACTATAACTAGTACTAGCTAAAATTAAACTTAGTACTTAGCAAATAATAGTAGCCTTAGTAAAATACTAATAATTATATTAGTAATTTAGCTTTATACTACTAGGCTATAATAACTAAAAAAGTATAAGTAATTAGCGTTCTACTAATTCTCTATATAGGATAGTATATATTATTAGTTGTACCTAATAGCTAGAGAAGCTAGAAAAGCTAGAAAAGCTAAAAAAGCTAGAGAGGCTAAAGAAGTAATAACTTAAGTATTGCTAGAATAACTACTATTATAAGCTATAAAAATATTAATATATATTTAAGCTCTGTAAGACCCTAAATAACTTAGCAAAATTTAAAAGCAGCTAAAGCTGCACCTCTTTTTAGCCCCGTTACTGTAAGGGGCTGCGCTCTGGGGAGCAATCGCGAGGTATACAAGAGGTTGTATTCGATAAGGAGCTATCTACTCTGCTTACGTGGTGTTTATTTACTTATCGGAGAAAGGTTATGCCGGAGTATCTGAGCGCGTTGTCTGAGCGCTGCTTGGTCTGAACGTAGTTCTAGATGGTGCGCGCGCAGCTTGGCCCGAGATTCCATCGAGGAGCTATCCAAGGGCGTTCAGCCCGTT
>NW_007359937.1:1139051-1142230 GCF_000359705.1 Exserohilum turcica Et28A | reverse complement strand
CTGTCGTGTCGCGTCCCTAGGAAGACTCGCGTCTTGCCGTCTCGCTCGTGGGATCTCGTCTCTAATTGAGAGTAATCGCACGGCCTGCACCCTGTCCGATAGAGGATCAACAGGACTTCTTACTACAACGTCCGCTTCTAGCTAACTGTACGCTAGGCCCGAGTGGCCTTCAGGTAGTTTATCACGCGACGTTGCGCCTACGGCTCGGCTTTCCAAGACATGGTAGGACTTCCTAGACAGGTCCCAGGCGACTAAATCGCCTACTGTCTCTCACGGCTGAACTTCCTGCGAAGCTCTGCCCTAGGTGTACTGTCTTGCGACGGTCTACCTTCTCGCTGCACTGAAGGCCTTTCGTACCTATTGCAGCACCAACTCTATGTTACTAGCTCGCACTAACAACACGCTCTAAAACTTAGTTAGAAGACAGTCCGCCTAAGGCTTATGTCTAATTGGGATCGAATACAAAATGTAAGGGGCTGCGCTCTAGGGAGCAATCGCGAGGTATACAAGAGGTTGTATTCAATAAGGAGCTATCTACTCTGCTTACGTGGTGTTTATTTACTTATCAGAGAAAGGTTATGCCGGAGTATCTGAGCGCGTTGTCTGAGCGCTGCTCGGTCTGAACGTAGTTCAGATGGTGCGCGCGCAGCTTGGCCCGAGATTCCATCGAGGAGCTATCCAAAGGGCGTTCAGCCCGTTACAGTTACGGGCTATAGGAATGTTTATATAAGCTTAGATTTCTGGTTTTTACATGCTTCCATGTATGTAACATTTTTGTTTAGTGGAGGTCCTCACGTTGGAGATTGGTGGACGGTTGGATTCCTGTGTTTTGCATAAGCATATGTATGTAATGTAGTACAACTAGATCCGTGGGTAGAACAGATGAGTTTTCTGGCCCAGCCAAATGAGAATATGCCAGTGTGCTTCTGCCCAAAGACAAGGCCATCTGATCCCATGATGATGGGAAATGCTTCATTTGACATAGCTGCGATGGCATTGGTCGGCTAATGTGGGAATATAGGAGCCTCCTTTTGGAAGCGTCTATGATAAACCCTACGTTTGATTTGACGCCATCCCATCCATTATAACTAGCGGGTATAAATACTGTCGTTCCCTCCCATCTACTTTGGATTTCATGAGCACCATTCTGCACCTCTCTTGCATACACGCTACACCATTACAACCCTCGTCAACTACCTCGAAGTGTTCCTAGAAGACCATGTCTCTAGCTTGGAATAGCTTTCGCGCAATGTCTCGTGCCCTAATCATGGGAAGAACGCCTGCGCCTTTTACAAAGATATCGAAGTTCACTCAAGCAATGATTCGTCCACAAATCCGGAGCATCTCCTCAACAGTCGTCCAGCAAGAAGCACCAAAAGAGCCAACTCTGCCATGAAGATCTTTTATCCGTCCAATGCAACAACAGCATCGCATTAGACAGACGTCTGTCCAGCCAACCTACAAATTCCGTCCATGTCGTCCAAGAGGGTTGTGGTATGAGCTTGTGAACGCGCTTGTGACTTCTGT
Organism: Exserohilum turcica Et28A; assembly: GCF_000359705.1. Lineage (NCBI taxonomy): Eukaryota > Fungi > Ascomycota > Dothideomycetes > Pleosporales > Pleosporaceae > Exserohilum > Exserohilum turcicum. Next base: position 1,140,703 of record NW_007359937.1, on the reverse strand, counting down.
TATGTTCTATGTTGTCGTAAAATATCATGTCAGGTTTGTAAAGACTAAGAAAAATCCAGAAAAGGACGAGCTAACTTTGGGGGTTTAGAAGTGAGTTGAAAGCTACGTTGAAAGAAAATTCCCCAGAGGATCAAAGTAAGAAGTCTTCAATCAAGGTGCTATATCGATGGTGCTGACTCGATATCTAGCAGAGAAGTAGCGCATAGTCGTTGAGGGAAATAGGTGTTCAGGCGTTGGTTGGCGAGAAGTTGAAGGCGCTAAATCTGTACCCAACCAAGGGCGCGGGTTAAGGGCCTGTTCGGTAAAACTCCAGACGCCGTTCCAGACGCCCAAATAGTACTAGTTTTTCAAAACGGAGATAGAAACGGCGTCGTGTTTAGTAAAATAAAGGTTTAGATTGCACAAATAGAGGTTCTATTTTATTAGCGCAGCGCTAATAAAATAAACTCTACTTAGTGCTTACTAGACTGGCGAATGGGTATGGGGTTCCCGTGATGGGTATAGAGTAGGGTAGGGTCGCACAGACGTTAGGTAGGGATAGGGTTAGGTTGCATAGACCTAGAGTAGAAGTAGAGTTAGGTTATATAGACTATAAGTAAAGATAGAGTTAGGTAGACTGTAGCATAAGTAAAGGTAGAGTTAGGTTATATAAATATTAAGTAAAGATAAGGTTAAGTTATACTATTTATAAGTGTACTTAGGTATAGAGTACTTATACTAAGTATAGAGTACCTATATAAAGAAATTATATAATAATAAGTAATTTATTAATTATATTAAGTTATTATAAATAAGTAGAGCGTGTTATAAGATAATATAAGTATTAGAAATAGATAAGATTGTAATGGGCGGGCCCAACGGGCCGAGCGTACGACTACTTACGCCATCCATAGCCAAAAAGGCAGTAACAAGACTTCAAGCTTCTTGAAGTCCAGGTAGTCGTATAGATATACTCGATCACTGTAACGGGTCGAGTCCTATTAGACTGCGCACGCAACTACAACGCGCCCACCGCGCCAAAAAGGCTGGCACAAGATATCAGAGCTGCTGATATCGTTGCGTAGTTGATACATAAGATAGCCACCGCTATCTGTACTGTAGCGGGCTACCTAGCCCGTTACAATCACACACACACTTTAGGCGTAGCCTCTTACAATTATAGGCTTTTATTATATATAATAACTAATTACTTATAGCTACTATGCTTAAGAAAATTAAGAGGCTATAAAAAAAGTAGAACTTATTAAATCTAAAAAAAAAGTTTTAAAATCTTATCTATAAGTGTAATGGGCGGGCCCAACGGGCCGAGCGTACGACTACTTACGCCATCCATAGCCAAAAAGGCAGTAACAAGACTTCAAGCTTCTTGAAGTCTAGGTAGTCGTATAGATATACTCGATCACACACACACTTTAGGCGTAGCCTCTTACAATAAGATTACCAAAGATTAGTAGAGTAGTTTTTATTATTATGCTAGAGTAAATAGCACTAAAAAGTAGCGCTAGACTCATAATACTTTTAAAGTCTTATAAGAGGTAGCTAAGGCCTACTTAATTAGCTACTTATAAGGTGTGTTTATTTATTACTAATATTTAATATTGCTACTCACGTTATAGACTACTTGCTTAATACTATATATATAAAAGAGTTAT
>NW_007359937.1:1133838-1138471 GCF_000359705.1 Exserohilum turcica Et28A | reverse complement strand
TGTAGAGGCTACGCCTAAAGTGTGTGTGTGATCGAGTATATCTATACGACTACCTAGACTTCAAGAAGCTTGAAGTCTTGTTACTGCCTTTTTGGCTATGGATGGCGTAAGTAGTCGTACGCTCGGCCCGTTGGGCCCGCCCATTACAAATTCTATAATAATAATATTAATATTAAAGCTTAGTATAAAGTAGTAGTAGGTATAAGAAAATATAATTAATATCTATAATAAAATAAGACCTTAACCTAGCATAACCTAATAGTTATATACTTAATGTAAGAGGCTACGCCTAAAGTGTGTGTGTGATCGAGTATATCTATACGACTACCTAGACTTCAAGAAGCTTGAAGTCTTGTTACTGCCTTTTTGGCAATGGATGGCGTAAGTAGTCGTACGCTCGGCCCGTTGGGCCCGCCCATTACACTTAACCCTACCTCTACTTAAGTCTTAGCTAACCTAACTCTACTTCTACTTAAGTCTTAGCTAACCTAACTTTACCTCTACTTAAGTCTTAGTAACTTTACTTCTACCTATACTAAGAAACCTTAGTGTAGGTAAGAGTAGAAGTAGGGCTAGGTATTATATAAGCTAACCCTACCCCTACCCTACCTCTACCCATTCGCTAGTCTAGTGCTTACTTACTTTATATTTCTACTACTTTAGGTAAATAAGACCTCTATTTAAAGATAGCACCCTCTAAGGTGTTATTTTATCTAAAAACTCTATTTACTAATATAATTACGTTAAAATTTATGCTATTCATTTTGTAGTAGCTTACGTTATAAGTTACGTAATAAAAGAGATAGTATTTTACTAAACAGCCTCTTATTCTCTATTTGCTTAATCTAGTAAGCCTATCTTATACGCTAAGAGAAACGCTAAACCTAAAGCAGCGTCTAAAATGGAGAAAAGAAACAGAGAACCAAACAGGCCCTAAACAACCTACCAATAATTTGTTACTTGACCTACCGATAAGCACGCTAAGCAGGGGTCTGCATTAGCGTTATAACATCTAAGCTATATATAGTTAGTACTATAATAAAATATCTTACGCTTACAGCTATACCTTAAGAAGGTAAATTTAATACTTTCTTCTTTTCTTACGTAGTAACTAGTGCGTATAGGCCTACAAGCATCTTCTTAAGCCTATATAGAAGCCAGTTTCAGAGCCTATATAGGAGCCAGTTTTAGAGCCTATATAAGAGCCCGTTTTAGAGCCTGTTTTGGAGCCCATATTCGAGCCCGTTTTAGAGCCTATATTCAAGCCCATATTCGAGCCAGTTTTGGAGCCTATATAGAACACCAAAAAACGAGCAGTATAGCTAGTTGTCCAGCTTCACTTTCTACCACCACTATTTCCATCTCTCTATCGCAGCATTACTCCATTTCTATTCATATAGTAGTAGTAGCTATATTACTATAACTTACAAAGAATACTACTAATGTTTTAGCTAAGCGCGCTATGCCCGACTCTGGCTTAGCGGGCTTATTGGTAGGTCAAATAAACATTCCTACAGCCCGTAGCAGAGCTAAAAAGAGGTGCAGCTTTAGCTGCTTTTAAATTTTGCTAAGTTACTTAGGGTCCTGCGGAGCTTAAATATATATTTATATTAATATTTTTATAGCTTATAATAGTAGTTATTCTAGCTATACTTAAGTTATTGCTTTTTAAGCTTTTTGGCTTTTCTGGCTGTACTAGCTTTTCTGGCTTCTTGTTACACGGGGTTTCCTAACACTATCAGAAACTATACTTACCTAGTCTCGGTCCGGGTTAGGGCGAGGCTATCTTGTGGAAGTATCCGTGAGGTAATTGTCTGGCGATAAGGTGGAGAGAAGTTATAGGAGTTAACTGGGTTGGTAAGACAAACTAATTCTATTAGAAGATAGAATAACTAAGTATCAATCTGTGTAAGAGAAGAACTTATAAGAGTTGACCACAACGAGTGTAATAATGAAATCCAACCCATTCTTATACCCATCGTGTTCTGTCCTGTTCTCCCTCTTCTCCCTTGACATCCTTGTCTTCTGGGAGATGTGGGAGAACGCCTTCTCCCATCCTGGCCCATTATCCCTTCCTTGGCGGGAGAACGGCTCTTGGCGGGAGAACGCATCACGTGACCCCAAGCCCCGCGATGATCATTACCTTCTGACGTGGACGTGGTTGGCCTTCAACCTCGTCGTTCCCCGTCAAGGAGAGAATCCTTCTTGTTACTTGTAACACTTCTCTGGTTTCTCTGGCTTCTCCGGCTTTTCTGGCTTTTCTGGCTGTTCTGGCTGTAAGTACTAACGTTCTGACTTCTCTGGCTTTTCTGGCTTTTCTGGCTTTTCTAGCTTCTCTGGCGTTTTGGCTTCTCTGGCGTTTTGGCTTCTCTGGCGTTTTGGCTTCTCTGGCGTTCTAACTGTTTTGGCGTTTGTTATGTGACGAGAGCTTGGCGAGACTAACCTAAGATAGAGATTCCTAATATCTTAGCACCCTCTTTAATAAAAAACATTCAAGCTTTCTATAGCTAATAAGAATTAATTTTACTAATAAAGTTTTATATTTTAAGCCTTTATAAGAAAATAATAACTAAGCTTATATATGTAACGTGTTTCACCAGTAAGCGGGCCACCCCAGTATGTGGGCCACTTCCCTATGATATCCCACCTTTGCAACAACAACGCGTAATGTCTTAACAACGCAACGCGTTAAAAACTTATACTAAAGTAGATCTATTTCTTGCTATTACTAATTTTAATTCTAAACAAATTTAGAGTGAACGACGCGCTGCTGCCGCCTATAGCGTCCCACGAACAACAATCTAGCGTCGACGAGCTGGACAGCGCCCTCGAAGCGATTGGGAGCCACCAGCAAGGCGCCTAACAAAACTAGAAGAGGAGGCTATTACTATGCGTGTAATAGTCGAGGCTGAGCGAGGACTACCCTGTGGGAAAGACGACGTGCGAGATATGGCCAACAGACTGCTCCGAGAGCGTGGCGGGAAGGAGGTGGGCAAGAACTGGGTTGATAGGTTTGTCTAGCGCAATCCTGAGCTGCGTACGCGCTGGAGCCGTCTATACGATCACTAGCGAGCTCTCTGCGAAGACCTAGCGCTTATTAAGGGCTAGTTTGAGCTAGTTTAGAATATAAAGGCAAAGTATGGTATCGTGGACGAAGATATCTATAACTTTAATAAGACTGGCTTTATTATAGGCAAGATTTTATCATAGTTAGTTATCACAGGCTTAGACAAACTAGGGAGAACAAAGAAGATCCAGCTAGGCAATCGTGAGTGGGTTACGCTGATACAAGGCGTTGGCGCAACAGGCACGCGTATCCTAGCGTTTCTTATCTTCGCTGGCAAGGTTCTGATCTCTACCTAGTTCACAGAGGATCTGCCACGCGACTAGGTGATCTAAGTTAGTCCTACCAGCTAGACGAACAACGATCTAGCGCTTGACTGGCTTCGTTACTTTAATTCCCATGCGCGGCCTGTGGGGACGCATAGGCTGCTTATTATTGACGGCCATGAGAGCCACTGCTCGGTGGATTTCCGAGATCTCTGCGAAGAGATGAAGATAATCCTCCTCTGTATGCCTCCCCACTCGTCGCACCTCTTACAGCCTCTTGATGTGGGCTGCTTCTCGCCGTTAAAGCGCGCGTATGGTGATGCTATCTCGGTCTTAGCACGCAATCGCATCTACTATATTAGCAAGGAAACCTTCCTACCAGCGTTTAAAAAGGCCTATTATAAGGCTATTACACTAGAAAATATCCGCGGAGGGTTCTAAGGTGCTGGACTTTCACCGCACGATTATAACGTTGTTTTATCACAGCTTAACGTCATGCTGCGTACGCCAACTCCACCAGCGCAAGAGACTACTGCTTGGGAGCCGAAAACGCCGCGCAACGCGCGCGAAATGGAGGCGCAGGCTACGCTTATTCGAAACTGTATGCAAATCTAGCAAGGGTCTCCTACAAGTTCTCTTAAGGAGCAGATACAGCAGTTAAGTAAGGGAGCTTAGCAGATAGCTTATAATATAGTGTTAATGTAGGAGAAACTTAATCGCCTTGAAGCTACGATTATAGAAGTAACGAAGCGAAAAACTCGTAAGAGGCGCTACGTACAGGCAGAGGGGTCCTAGACAGTTGGCTAGATAGCTAATTAGATCACTAAGGCAGAGGGTGGTAGCTATAATGATGGTGCAACGTCTGCGAAGAGGGTGCGTAGTGAACGGCGCTGCGGGCGTTGCAGCCAAATTGGACACAACTCTCGCACTTGTTAAGTAGAATTAGAGGATACAGAGGATAGCAATGCGTCTAAAGAATAATATCTTATTCTACTTAATAAAAAATATTGTGGTAGTGTTGCGCAATACTATTACAAAGATGTAATAGTTTGGGGAGGTGGCCCACATACTGGGGTGGCCCGCTTACTGGTGAAACACGTTAACTAATTTTAATATAACGTATGTGGCAAGCGAGCGCCGCAGGCAAGCGAGCGCCGCACCCCACCAAACCTGCGCACCTCTATAAGCCTGTAGTTCCACCACAATATAGTTGTTTTACTACATATTAACATAATAGATTAAAGCAGTACCTAGAGTATCTTTTCTTGCACGTACGCCGAGTTATGGCCAGTCTCTCTGCACC
>NW_007359937.1:1057918-1132617 GCF_000359705.1 Exserohilum turcica Et28A | reverse complement strand
TTTGGTGGGGTGCGGCGCTCGCTTGCCTGCGGCGCTCGCTTGCCACATACGTTATAGCTAAAGCTGCAATTAATCCCTATATATATGCACCTCCAAGCATCCTAGGTTGGCGCTCATATTATTATTGTTATGTTGTCTGTGTGTATGCGTGTGTGTCTCAATTGAGAAGGAGCTCACGTAGCTGTCCAAATATCTTTGCTGAAGCAGCAGTTGTCATCATCCGCGAGAGAAGGAACACCGATGAGGAAGGGAAGCATCTCAAAGAAGTGTGCGCATCCACAAGAGATATGAAGAACGTCATAGCATGTTCTTGGCCGGTGCAAGAGAAAGCCTGGCATAATGTGAAGGAGGGTTTCAGGAAGAAGCAAGCATCTGTAGACTCATGTGCTCGCGTTTGCCGCTCGACAGCTCAAGTATCTTTGGCTAACAGTGATGATGGATTGCGATGAGCGGGTACAAGGAGGGGCGCGCAGTTATGAGAGTGCAAGTTAATTAAGGCAAAATCCTGGTTAGATATTAGCGAGACTGTTACGGACATGATCAAAGGGGGCTTGATCAAATAAGCATTTCAAGCATCACAAATTAGGCAAAACGACTTTCCAGTCCATGAGATCAGTGATCGTTTACTTTTCATATGTAAAACTCCATTTCATTGTCATTGTAACGAGGCAAATCGTAATTCAGTATATACAGTTGGAAGTTTGAGGGTCCATAGCTCTCGCAGGCCACCATCGTTATCCAGTTGGTAGGGAACTCTGATTTTCATCGAATCCCTCTTGATCCCCCAGAAGCCGCGATATGAATCTACTTGCTCTCGACCATCTCGGCAGTGGCATCGCCAATCTGGTCGAGGACGGCGGAGTTGGGTCCGTTCATGGCGATGGTGAAGTTACCCTCGTAGACGTGGCTACAAAGGTCAAGTTAGTATACATGTACAGGTGGTGCAGCGGAGTGTTTGAGGAACTTACCTGTTGAGGGTCTGGGTAAGGAGAAGGAAGTGGCCTTGGGACTCAAGGGGAGTGACAATCCAGCTGGGGTCCGAGCAAGGGAAAGATTGGCCGGGCACGAAATTCTCAGCAACGCAGTTGATGCCTGCACTGTTGTCGGTGGCGTCGACGTTGAAGGAAATAATGGGGTAGCCGTTCACGCTGTTGTAGTTGAAGCCGGAAATTGTGGCATTCCTGGCGGCGGCAAGGCCAGCGAAGAGGGTAGCAGCGGCAACGGTGAACTTCATTTTGATAGTATGGTTGTTTTTGCCTGGGAAGCGAAGGTCTTGGGGTTGGACGATTAGGAATCAAAGGCTGATGTGTGGTGGTGAGACAGTGTGGGCAGCCAAGTCACCTCTTTATGTACCCATCCTCGACGTCCTTGGACTACAAGGAATATAAGCATTTGACTAAATTAAGCATTGGCGCGGCAAAGCGTCGCAACAACAAGTGTGCAAGTTATCAACTTCCCAATTCGTGGCACTGGTGCGTTGGAGTGTTTTTGTTAAAGATGTCCAAGCGTGCAGAGCGTTGAAGGGCTGTAGGGTCTTGTAGGGAAGCGGTCAAGGCGGCGGTCTACTGGGACCGTCCGTACACGTATCCTGGGCCTAGGCTAGCATGTCCCAAGGCTATGGACATGTTGTCTGTTGTATGCTGCCAGCGTAAAAAGACTGGGGCCAGTTACATCAGTGAATACGATGTGCCAGTTGGTTCTCGATAGTTCTGAGGTTACTTTGCTTTTGCTGCAATAATACTTAGCAGGAAACGACAGAAACATCACAGTTGGCCATAATCTTTCCACGTATTGCTCAGGTGCCCTAGTAAGTTTCGATATACGAGGGTAGTAAATTCCCTTTATGCAGTTGCCCGATACTGAGAGAGAGAGAGAGAGAAAGCAAATTGTTGGGAGGTAGTGTTGCATGAACAAAGACGGATCTCTATCCATAATGTTTGCACGCTACTGCGGGCTCTTTGCGGAAACGGGGAGGTGACCGAGTTTCTAAACGTGTTCCTGGATGAAAACCCACAGACTATCAACGCTAAATTTAGCCAACGCTAAATATAATTGGGGATATGAGTATTGACGGATTGGTGCCAGGGATCGCTGTTCATGCCGCTAGTGGCACAATGTTGTCGGTCACGTGTCAATGGCTCAGGACCTCAGAGCGCCCCCCTCGGCCGACTTTGTGCTGCAGCAGCATTTCTGGTGGCTCAAGGTCGAAGATGACGGCATCAGGCTTCTTCCATGCCAAAGTTCCATTATTCGACCGGCTAAATAGCAAAACGTTTGTCCGCCGACGTTACGAGGTAATAGGGCCGCCCCCTAGCCACGACCAGAGTCAGTTGGCAGACGCTGTGGTTGGTGGTGAATCTGTCTGCTATTATCATGGGGTTGCATGGACAGGTGGGCTCTAATGACCAAAACAGACCACTTGTTGACTCGTTGGCACAATGTTTTCCTGCGAGACAGAAAATGACAGGATACTGTACGCTGTACGGTTGTGGCTTGAGCGCCATTGCCGGGGCAGGGGCACGACTCCTAATCGGATGGCTGTGGAGTAAATCTCCGCCTGGTCAAGCAATGTCCAATGCAACCTCGTATACGCCCATTGGAGCTGCCATGGCCAAAGTTGCGTTTTCAAAGACGGGGGGAGTATCTGCGCGAGCGTGACATTTGCATGACATCCTGAACCCCTGACTACCGCATAAACTAAGTTTAGCGGCTTTAGTCTTTACGATGATTGTCTAGAAAAGCAGGCCATGCGAAAGCGCACAACCAAGTTGTTGAGCTGTGTGCAGCGAGTAAGCCTTCCGACTGTCGCTTTTCACTGTGACGACGGCATACTCCCAGGTACACACACCTATTAATGGAAGCCCAGAAGCCCCATATCACCTTACTTACCCCATATTGCCTGCGCCCGTAGGCAAATGACGAAATAAAGTGGATCAGTCCATCTGGGGACGGCAAACCGCGTCCATCTTGAACAGTGCGTAGCATACATATCCGCGGGAATGGCGGTGAATTTTCCAAACAATGTACAAAACAAGACACCCACACCAAAGAAAATCACTCCCTATAACTTCAAGCGTATCATGGAACTCCCTTCCAAAGTCAATTCCAAACTCCAAAACTGCAGGTAAAGCGACGTACTATACACACATGCGCATCTTACCTACGTACAGTCATGAACTGGTCTTCTCAGGGGTTTTCACAACGCCCGCTGCGTTCTCCACACCTTGTAACGACGACGGTGTACTTATTTTAGAAACTCACCCCAAATTACAGTACTACTGTATAGGACTTGCGGGCAAAAGAAAAAGCGCCGAAGGCTCCTGCTTTTTTTGACGATATCATTACAATCTAGACTTGAGGCCTTTTGTTGACCTTGGCACTTGGGTTTGCGGCCAGGGCTGACGTGATGGCTCGCAAGTGCCACGCCAATGACAGTGCTTGGAACCCGCCTTATGAGCTCAGACGAACGACATGTGTGTGTGTTTGACATGGGTCAGATGTTTGTTGTTGTCAAAGAAAAGAGAAACAAGAGGAAAAAAAATCAATTTGGTGTGGTAATATCTACGTACCTACGTGGTTGTCGAGTGCACCTCATCCTGTGCCAAACTGACTTGGACTCGCTGAGCCCACATGTGACGAGGCTCATAGCCATCCGACTCTTCGCCCGATAATACTCACGCCCCCAAGCGCCGCACTGACCCCAGTCCAAATCACTAGACTGCCATACTGCGTCGCGTACAGACCGGAGCCACCCACATTCCCCAATTTCATCAGCGCCTCACTCACAGGACCGCTGGCAACGTTGCCGACGCCTCGCCCTAGACACAAGAAGGAGAAGACCATTGAGCTTTCCATCTGGCCCGTGCTTCGCTGCACCGTTCTCAAGATGCCCGGCCATGTATTTGTGAAGCTTCCTGCAAACAGGCCATAGACGAAGCAGAAGACGAGTAGTGGCGGCAGCGAGGTGCTGAAACCCCAGACCAGGAAGACGGAAAGCACGGTGCCGACGGTGGAGATGAGGATGGCCGTCGTGACGTGTGTGCGATCTACAATAGTTCCCATAGTCACGGACCCTATAACTGCGGCAATGTTGATCATAATAACCGGCAGGGATGATATAGTGTGGTTGAAGCCCAGGGCCTTGGTGTACGTCGGTAGGTAAATGGAAGGTACAAAGAAGCCGAAACCCTGCAAGACATTGCCCAGCTGAAGAATCCAAAAGGACTTGTTCGACAAGAAAGTAAGGGTAACTCTTGTGCGGGAAGTAGCAGGGACTGGGAGGCGAGGTTTCAAGAAGAGTGCCAGGGGAAGAGTGGTGACGAAGAGCACAATTGCCCAGACGCGTAGAGCGGTGCGAAAGCCGTACTGATTTAGCAGCCATTGCAGTAGTAGAGGAATGACGACGCCTCCTAAGCCGGTCCCAGCCCACATCATGCCAAACGCAAGGCCCTTTTTCTGTACGAACCATTCGTCGAGAAAAGTGACAACGGGGCTGTATCCCACCGCCCCGCCGATACCGTAGAGGATGCCTTGGGTCACGACGAGTTGTGGTACCGTGTTACACAGGGAACTCAACCCAAGTGAGATGGACATGAGGAAGAATCCACCAAGCATGGTTGCTCTCTTGTACTGTGGCCAGCGTATCATTGAGCCGAATGTGAGGGGGGCGACCATATACAGTATGCCCATTGCTGAGGTACCAATGGCTGGAATACCAGAAGAGCCGGCAAATGGCTCGGATGCGCTGTAGTACTCCTGGAAAATACCATATGACCATGGAAACCCTGGCAACTGTTAACTACACATATTGGGCAAATGCGCGTGCTGCCAAAGGGAGACGCTGGTCTCGGTAATATCCGGAGTACTTACCCCAAACCATAAATTCGACTGCAAAAGCCGCTGCTAGCATCAACCAGGCATCTTTCCCACCATCAGTTGGTGGTAGTGAACTCTCATGTTCTGATTGTTCGTTCCATCTTGCGATGGTATCAAGTTCAGCTTGTGATAGGTTCCCCCGAGACGCAGGTGTAGTTATGAAATCTAATTCAGATGTTGCCATGTTGCTATGAGAGTGCAGAATGTACTCAAAGCTGCGAACTAGAAGAGTCACTTGCTCATGGCAAAGAAACACCCTTATACATAGATGATATCAGTTGGCATATTATACTTATTGTTCCCGCCCAGCATTCGATAGAAATGGCAAGTTTTCCCATCAAGGTTTGTCGAATTGCGTAGCTGTCCAGTCTACACCATATCTAGTGCATTGAACTTTGCACCCAGAAACAGAAATCAGATCCATTGACCAAAAGCGGGGTCATGACTGCAGTGGTCGAAACGTGACCGTTGAGTGTCGATGCGTGTCTAAGATCGAGGTCTGGAACCATTTCGGAATGAGCCAGGCGACCTTTGGCACTCCGAGGTGCAGCAATACCGAACAATCATACTGGACATGCTGTATGTGCAAATTGAATATCTAAAAAATCGGGGTTTGTTACAATAGCGATGCAGAGCTTGCGGCCGGTGAAAAATGAATGTGAAATAGACAAGAATGTATGTTGATGGCATAAGAACATGGGGTGCTTGACAAGCCTACATAACTCCGGCGCTAGCTCTGCTCAATTCCGACGACATCCCCTCTTTTGTCGCTTATCGATATGCAGCATCAGCACAACCCGCCCTCCTCCAAAGAAGATGGAGCCAAACTGTTTCTGATTGATCCAGCAGAAACCCCTCCTTTCAACTGTGTGCCTCATCGTCATGTGTGAAGTTTAAACCCCATGGTGATTCAAGTGTCCTTTGTCATATTCAAGAAACCTAAATCAGCAATGAACGTGTGGAATATATGGCCGGGGGTGACCCTGACTAAACTGAGATAAGGCCTGTAGAACTGGTGTATACATGGAATGTGAAACCTCCCGTTTCATGATTGTCATGACTATTATGACATCCTCTCCTGATTTGACTTTACCCTATTTGCTGGCATTGGCAGCCGTATTGACTCTTATTCATGTGTAAATAAGCTGAGATCTTGCTGACCAGACGGCCGATGTCAGCGCCGAGATTAATATAAGAAACACAATTAAAAGCCACCGAAACAAGCCGCGGACACGACAATGCTTATCTTCAGGACATGCAACATGAATAATTACATGGTCCGTCTCCGTCTTTTTAAAGTCTCAGTTTCGCGGGGCTTTCCAGAGAACCTGTCTTCCGCATGCTTCTTTACTTACATGTCTCTTTGATCTTTTGCCACTGCATAGAATGGCTGCACTGCTGCTCAATACGAGTTTAGAATTAAACGCTTACTGACTCACCGCCGCCGATCATAGAATGCGTCTAAATCGAGGACAAAAAGAAAGGTGAAAACAGCAGAATCCCCGATAAATCAGAAATTGGGAGTGAGCCTTGCACACACTGTGATACTTGGATCACCTTTGTAGAGCATAGTGGCGGCCTATATATTTCGGAGACCAGGGCCGCTCATTCTTGAACCATTCATGTTTTCAGGCAAGCGCGCTGTGTCGAGTAGTTAATGTTGATGGCTAAAATAGCCTAATGGTTGGCTGCAGAGCCCTAGGTCAGGTTGGTTGTGACTTTGGGTAAAGTAGCGCCTTGGACACAACGCCTGCGCTCACATATAGGCACGCACGGGTCTTCGGAGTGAAAGGCTCTTCTAGTCGACGCACGGTATATGCCCATTTTTTGTGGCAGAATCGAGTCTGTCATCAAGGCGATGTCTGCGCTTTAGCCATAGCTGACCACTGAGATGTCCACTAACGTGTGCAGACACTGGCTCTTTAAAGGCGCGTCTCTGTTCTGCTTACACGCAAGTGGGAGATTAATACATCAGCAACCCATGCCACCGAGTTACATGGTTAACTGCTTCGGTGGAGCGTCACCACAACTTTACTCTCCTGCGCAAGCGTTAGCTCCTCAAGGTGATGAAGCAGTCGTAAACTGAGGATATTTGAGCCGTTGGACGTGGGATGTGGTGAACAGATTGCCATATAACCATGAATTCGTACGCGAGCTTACAAATGCTCTGTGTCAATCAACACTTACGTGGACCCGCCTGTCTACATACTTGAATCAAAAAATGAAGCGCAACTTAAACGAAGCATTTGGCCAATGTGCTAGAAGAAAATGACCGGATCAGCTTGCAGTTGGCTGAGCCCGGGTAAAGAGTCATGTATGACAGTACAAAAGATATCGTGTGACGCTGGCGGATCGTCCTGCTTATCCGTCAAAGGCGTAAGCCGCACGTTGCGCACCTGATTTTTGGCTTCTGGACTCAGATGGCGAATGAAATCCAGAACAGGCAGATAGTTGAACGCATAAAAATGAAACTGATTCTCAGAATACAGCACTGAAAGGCATTCGTGGTAGATGAGCCGGTTCGTCCGTAGAATGTCGAGCGTAAGATGCTGATCGGGGTGCGGACGGCAGATCTTGTTCCACTTTCTGCTTATGGACCTCGAGTCGCAATCGGTGTATAAGATGAAGCGCTTGTTTGACGATGGCAAAACATATCTGAAGATCTCTCTCCGGATTTCGGATGGAATGCGAAGCAATGGAGGGTAGTTGTCCAAAGGCGAGATTGTCTCTGGTATAGATAATTGCTTTTCTACAGACTCTCTTGAAGGACGTGCCAAGCGCCGTAAGCGGATGTCGTCCGTCGGCCGCGGTGTTGGTGCCATCTGCACACCTGTTAGCACTCTTATTGGGAGCCGTCTCTACCAGACAATCGGACCTTTTTAGCAGATGTCTTGGCCGGCATACTTGTGCTGATGTTGTCCACGAGCAACCGCTTTCAGGAGCAGCTGAGACAAAAGCAGATTCAGATCTAGATTCCGATCGCATTCATGAATCGAAAAAGCGGTCACGAGGTCACGAGGGGCCGTTGATAATGTCACTACAGAGCAGGGCAGCAATCGGATGCGTACACTGTGACGATATCTCAACAGGGTAGCGAAGGTCTTCCGGGAAAAGGGACGGCAGCCGGCGAAGTCGTGGTACAATGCATGGAAGGACGGTAGAAGGTTGGAGGGAAGTTGGTCGGAGGCAGGCTGCGCACGGTCCGACGGTCTTGGCGAAAAGAGACGTGCCCTGGAAAATTCATGGGACGCGTCTGCGGGGGACCAACTTCCAGGTGCGCATAGCTCGACCGGACCCCTCACACACAACACTGCCAGCTTTGTTCGAGTTGCAGAGCGTTCAACGGCCTCCTTTTTAGTTTTTTGCATTTCCAAATTCCGTCAACATGTCGTTCGGCGGCCAGACGCCCACGATTGTGGTGCTGCGGGAGGGTAGGTGCCTTGCAACTTTTTGTACAGGATCCGCTGACAATTGCAGGCACCGATCAGTCTCAGGGCCGGGGACAAGTCGTCTCAAACATCAACGCCTGCCTTGCTGTGCAGGCAACGATCAAGGGGACATTGGGTCCTTATGGCGGTGACCTGCTCATGGTCGATGAGAATGGCAGGCAGACAATCACAAATGACGGTGCCACAGTCATGAAGGTAGACTAAGAGCTGGAAGCCTCGCTTGGAAGCCACGTCTAATTCGTGTACAGCTCCTCGACATCGTTCACCCTGCCGCCCGCGTTCTCACCGACATTGCACGATCGCAAGACGCCGAAGTTGGCGATGGCACCACGTCCGTTGTTGTGTTGGCAGGAGAGATTCTCAAGGAGATCAAGGACTTTGTCGAGCAAGGAGTCAGCAGTCAGACCATCATCAAGGGCCTGCGGAGAGCGTCCAACCTCGCCGTCAACAAGATTATGGAAATCGCCGTCGACACGGCCGAGGGCAACCAGCGGGATACGCTTCAAAAGCTGGCCGCCACCGCCATGAGCAGCAAGCTGATCCACAGGAACGCCGAATTCTTCACAAAGATGGTGGTGGACGCAGTGCTCTCGCTCGACCAGGAGGAGCTGAACGAGAAGCTCATTGGAATCAAGAAGATTACTGGTGGAGCGCTCCAGGACTCTCTCTTCGTCAACGGTGTCGCTTTCAAGAAGACGTTTGCGTACGCCGGTTTCGAGCAGCAACCGAAGAAGTTCAAGCAGCCCAAGATTGTGTGCCTCAACGTCGAGCTCGAGCTCAAGAGCGAAAAGGACAATGCCGAGGTACGGGTGGAGCAGGTCTCGGAATACCAGGCGATTGTGGATGCGGAATGGCAGATTATTTACAACAAGATGGAGGCACTCTACAAGACAGGCGCCAAGGTTGTGCTCAGCAAGCTGCCTATTGGTGACTTGGCGACACAGTACTTTGCGGACCGCGATATCTTCTGCGCTGGACGAGTAGCGGCTGACGACCTCGATCGCGTATGCCGAGCAACAGGCGCGAGCATTCAGTCGACGTGCTCTGACATCCAGGCCAAGCACCTCGGAACCTGCGAATCGTTCGAAGAGCGCCAGATTGGTGGGGAGCGGTTCAACTTCTTCGAGGGGTGCCCCGAGGCCAAGACGTGCACACTGGTGCTCCGAGGTGGCGCAGAACAGTTTATTGCCGAGGTGGAGCGAAGTTTACACGACGCCATCATGATTGTCAAGCGCGCCATCAAGAACAGGAATATCGTTGCGGGCGGTGGAGCGGTGGAGATGGAAATCTCGTCATTCCTGCACAACTATGCCGACAGCAACATTCCGCACAAGCAGCAACCTATCATCAAGGCGTTTGCAAAGGCGCTCGAGGTGATTCCCAGGCAACTGTGCGACAATGCGGGTGTGGACGCAACGGACATCCTCAACCGACTGCGCGTGGAGCACAAGAAGGGCAACATCTGGGCGGGTGTCGACTTTACCACGGAGAGCATAGCGGACAACATGGAGAGGTTCGTGTGGGAGCCGAGTCTGGTCAAGGTCAATGCTCTGCAGGCAGCGACGGAGGCGGCGTGCCTGATTCTGAGCGTTGACGAGACGATAAGTATGCAGCGTGTTGGCCATATTGCAAGAGACGCGTTACTGACGGATGTGTGCAGAGAACCAAGAGTCACAGCAGCCACAAGCACCCAACAAGCCGCTGCCCCCTGGCGCAGCACAACGGGCGCTGGGCGGGGGTGGTCGAGGACGCGGCCGCGGCATGCCCAGGCGGTAAAGAGTCGAGGGTGAGGGGAAAGAGACAATGTATACCATGATAGAGAAAGGCCTTGGCTTTGCCGCCATCAAGCCCAGCTGTCTATGAATAATACGATAAAGAGACGACCCAAAAGACGATGCCTCTCGTATTACGCTTGTGATTATGTCTAAACCTTTACATGGCTGAAGATCTAAGTTAGCCCAGTGATTGGAACTGAAAAAGTGTTTATGTATAAAACGAAATGATGCAGTGTCTAATTAGGTAGGGTATGTGGAGACAGATGCTCAGTAGTCCTTGATGCCCCTCTCTTCCCAAGCCATGCCATAGCTCTTGACTCTGCTAAAGTAAAACGCACGATCGTTCTTGAGGGCAAACTCGGCCCAATCATCAGTAAGGACATTGTAGCTCCAGTAGCCCTGCCAGACGAGCTTGTTATTCTTCGAGCTGCGGCCCGCGTTGCCGAGCGTAAGCGCCATTTTGTAAATGTACTTTGGGGTAGCGCCAGGCGTCTCGATGTGCAGGGTTCCTTCTTTTTCCCCTATAGGCTCGTCGTCGTCGGAGGCGGTAACAGTAGGCGAAGAAGGGACTTGGGGGCCGCTGAGGCGCCATCGGCCGAGAACGGCGTCTTTCATGGCGGCCGTGGGGAGGTTGTGGTGGTTTTTGTGCAAGTGCTCAATGTACAGGTAGGGAACTACGTCTGCGGGCTCGGTCGTGGTCAGCAGCGAGATGCAGGTTCCGTCGCGGAGGAAGCGCAGGTAGCGGAAGTAGGTGACGATGTGGATGGGCGAGTTCCACGTCGAGGTTGTGGGCTGCGCCTGGCCGGGGCGCGCGTAGTTGACCGTGCTGATGTAGCAGCCGTTGAAGCGGATGCGTGGGCGCTGTCGAAATAGCGTGCGGTATGTGGGATAGGGCGTGGGGACCAGCAGCTGGGTGAGGGCTACGGGCGAGGGAGGCTCGACGGCAGCGAGCTGGTCCATGTCGTCTGAGTCGGAGAGATCGAGGTTGGCGGTGCCCAGAAGGAGGCTTTCGTCGTCTTGGAGCGGCTTGCCGCCAATACCACAGGTCCATGTGTAGTGCATGGCTGCGAAGCCGTACTCGTTTCCTAGGGCTAGGCGCTTCCAGACTCGCTCTTCGGTCGTGACCAGGTATGCGAGGCGTTTGCATACTTGAGACAAGCGGACGAAGGAGGCTACGTCTTGCACGGCGAGCTGCTCTAGGATTTCGACTAGGATTTCCTCGGGAAGGCTGGCAATGGGACATGGTGGCGCGGGGCTGAGGTCTGTTGGGGCGGGCTGACCGAGAATAGACGTCTTGGAGTATTCACTGATCAGCGTCTGCAGCGAGGAGGACAGGCCATGCAGGGAGTGGTGGGCGGCATTAGGTACTGTGTCCGGGGCATTGGAGGGATTGGGGTCCTGGGGTTTAGGTGCGGGTGCGGGTGCAGATGCCGATGCCGATGCCGATGCCGCTGCTTGCTGTGCTTTGAGTTTCTTGAAGTAGGATGGGGGAAAGTGCTTTGCTTTGTATGTTTCTTGCACTCTCGAGTCGAGCTATCCGAGGTCAGACGAGTATGTCAAGGTACAGTGACGCATATTCAACGCACCTTGAAAGCTTTCCGGTACAGGTCCACACTGTCGCCCAGGCGGCCCTGGCTCTCTCTTTCTACGGCCTTTTCGTAATGCTCGAGGGCAGACTGGGGTTCTTGGCCCTGGGCGAGGGCGGCAGCTGTCTGGGCGCTGGTCTCGTCCAGTCTCCGGCCATGTTGCTTTTCGCCAAGATCAGGGTATATGTAAGAAGACACCTCGTCGCCGCCCTCGAGACTCAGTTTCCGGGCATGGCCATGGGGGTGTGAATGTGGTGCATGGGCTTTGGCTGCATGGTGTCTGCTGGAAGATGCGGTGGCGGCGGCCTTTGATGGGCCAGCGGATGAAGCCGGGGCCTTTGCCTTTGAGCGGGCCGTGACCTCCTCTCTCCACTTCTGGCGGAAGGATTCCAGCTCGGCCTCGGTGTTTGGGGCGGGGGGCGTATGTGTAGGGCGGTCCATGGTGTGTGTAGTCGTAGGTACTCTGGGCAGGGCGGAGGTAGGCAGCGGCTAGCAGCGGTAAATCCGAGGCGGCACGTGGTCACGGGAAAAGCAGGGCAGGGCAGGGCGGGGACGGTCCGGAGCGCTGGATATCTGTGTCGGATGTATGTAGACAGCGGCACGTGTATTTAACAGCACCCGGGCAGCGGGCGTTGGCGCCGGAAACACACCGGGTCAGGCTGGCAGCAGCTGTGAGAGTGAATGCAAGGGCGCACGCGCAAGAAGGGCGTCGACGTCTGCGGTGCAAATGCAGCCAATTGCGCTGACAGACGCCACCGAGGCGCCATCTGATAAGCAGCAACGCCCTTTGCAGCGCCAGCCAATGGCGGCGCGGGGGCGCGGCGCAACCATGACGCGCCAAAAGCCTGCAGTGCCGCCCGCCGATAATTATTCAGTCTGCAAGCGTCAAAGCGCCGCCCTCGCCATCGTCACCACTTGCTCGCCGCCATCAGCGCTCCCACTCCCACTCTCGCATCGCCCACTATGCACTCGCGGCCCCTTCCCCATCGCCGGGCTTAGCACCCGCAAACCCACTCACCCGCCCTCGCATCCTCGCACATCACTCCCACTCCCGCTCTCTTCCACTCCACCACCACTATCAACATCACCACCACCACCATGGCCACGGCCACTGCGCGCGCCCAAGAGGCCGACGCCGATCCCGCCAGCGACGTCTCGCTCGGCCAGAAGATGCTGTCTGCCGTCTCGGGCAGCCTGCTCACCTCTCTACTAGGTATGTCGTCTGTCTTGCCGTGTTCCCCGCCCTCGCCCTGCACACTCGGGTACTCGTCGTCGCCTCCCACATGCCATTCTGACTCCCACAGTCACTCCGCTCGATGTCGTCCGCGTACGGTTACAGTCGCAGGAGTCGGTTTCAACCGCCCCGTCACGGCAATCCCCCGCCACTGGCTCAACACTGGCTCAATTCCGCCATGTGCCTCCCAATCTCGGCATATCGGCGTGCTGTCGCGAAGTTTTCTGGATGAACAACAAGGCGCCCTTCTGCGTAGCAGGCCCGACCATGGCACCCATCAACCCCGCAGACCTCAACTGCGCCGTAGAAGAGGTGGAGCGCAGAACCATCAACAGTACTTGGGACGGATTGCGCAAGATCGCCCAGAACGAAGGGCCGCGCACGCTCTGGCGGGGCCTATCTCCCACGCTGGTCATGACGGTCCCAGCCAACGTCATCTACTTTGCCGGATACGATTGGCTGCGCACAGCCAATGCATCACCATTACGGCAGAACATTGCTGATCCATACATACCCCTCGTGGCCGGCGCGACTGCCCGCGTACTCGCTGCCATCGCCGTCAGCCCCATTGAAATGTTCCGCACCAGAATGCAGGCTGCCCATCACCCGGCCTCGGCGGCTGGCCATTTCCGCGAAACACTGGACGGCCTCCGGACCATGGTTGCCGACCAAGGTGTCTTAAGTTTGTGGAGAGGCCTCACATTGACCCTTTGGCGCGACGTGCCCTTTTCCGCCATCTACTGGTGGGGCTACGAAACCACACGCAACGCCTTGACAGATCAACGAGGAAGGAGGCAGGCAAGAGATGGCGGCTTTGAATTCCGCATGGGTCGCGGCGAGCAAATGACACAGAGACGAAGCCGGTCCAGGAGCCAGGAAAACCACCGCGATACCTTGGTTGATAGCTTCGTCGCTGGTGCCGCATCAGGAGCAGTCGCTGCGTTTGTCACTACGCCGTTTGACGTGGGCAAGACACGACAGCAAGTTGTGCGCCACGTGGGTGACGCTGCACGCGACGCTGCCAGGTCCACACGCCCAGAGGACAAGTCTATACCACGCTTCCTGATGCACATCTACCATGAGCAAGGCATGCCTGGGCTATTCAAGGGCTGGGCTGCCCGGTGCTTGAAGATCGCCCCAGCCTGTGCCATCATGATCAGCTGCTACGAATTCAGCAAGAAGATAGCCCTCGACATGAACGAACGAAGAGAACACGAACGACACCAAGCTTGAGCCCGGCCTTGCGCTGTTGTATACACACCCACGGCTCATGTAATTACTTTGACATTTCACGGCGGCGTATGGAGGCATGGCGGATCAACCCCCTCTCGGTTGCATTAACGGCGTTTGTCGCAAAAGGGGCGACTTGTACTATGACAAAAAAGTTCCGGTCAATGTCTACGGACATGTGACTTGTATTATGAGGTGGTATTGTAGAAATTACGACTTTTGGTTTTGCTTCACAGTGCCTTTCTATTTGAGATCCTCCAAGAATTTCATGAACGCCTGCTGACACTTTTCTGCTTGTGTGACATAGATTTCATGCCCGGGCCCATCAATCAGCACCAGTCGACTTCCTTCAATTATCTGCTTCAAGTCTTCCATATCTGAGGTCTTGACAGCTGCGCTTTGCGTTGGACTCAGTATCAGGGTTGGCACTTTGATCTTCTCCAGCCAAGACCGAGTGTCCAGCGTCGATAAGAACTCGGCGTACTGCGCCAGCCCCTCGCCATCGCTGACGGCCACCTGCTCCAGGTACCACGGCAGATAATCAGGATCGGAAATTGGAATCGTTCCAGGTATGCGCGCGAGTGCTTCTGTCCATCCCCGCGACCCCAGCTGACGACACGCTGTTGGCCAGTCTTTCTCGTCAAATGCAAAGAGGCGGAGAGCTGGAGGGGGGAGATGTGTGGGCGTTGAACATATAGTCAAGCTCAGGAGTCGCTCTGGAAACTGAGCCGCCAGTATTTCGCCCAGCATTCCGCCTGTTGACTCGCCCAGGAAGTGCACTTTTTCGATTCCCAACTGGTCCAGCGTATCTACAATCTCTCCCAGTATGGTATCCACATCATAATTGTACTCGCTTTCCTGTCTTGCACCGTTTTGGTCGTTCTCCGCACTTCCTGGTGGCTTTGGAGCCGGATAGCTGGAATACCCATGACCCCTCAGGTCTCTCCTTACAACGCGGTACTTCCGGGCCAACACAGGGATCCAGTGGTACCAGAATGCAGCATGTCGGCCAAAACCATGCTGGATCAAGATTGTCTCTCGCGGCTTCCAGGGATCGGTAAAGTCATCGAGAATGTAGTGGGACCGCTGGCCATTGGCATGAACCACAAAGGTTCTACCAGACAGATGGCGCTCAAGTGGCATTGGTTTGTTAGTGATGACGCTGCTTCGACAATGCGCCTTGGTGGCCGACAATAGAGTTTTGATTGCTCCTAGCGTAGCAAAGAGTACCTCCGACTCGATGAGTCTCCTCAGATGAACAGTCTAGAGCGTCCATGCGCTAGGATGCTGCTCCACGCGTTTGTGGGGCAATGCGGGGAAGCTGCAGGGGTTGGGCATGGCCTGCGTGTACCCCAACTGTAATCCAGCTGAAACGGCCTCATGGTCTTGTCAACGAGGGGAAGTCTGAACCAAATGCCGGAGTTTCCGAGTAGGAGGTCAGAACATCAATCGAGAGCTTCAAGCAGATCCAAATTCACACTTTGATATCTGGACTCTGCGCCAACGTATTCATCAGTCCTACGCAATGGTGTTCTTGAACCTCGTCGAGAATGTGTGGAGGCAGGCGCTGTATCTAAAACTCTTAGCATTCGTTGCTGCGTCGATAGTAGCCCTTTTGGCCGCCTACTTCATCATTGTCCCAAATGTCATCAAGGTACCATGCCCATCCTCTAGATTCAACATCAACTAACCAGCTTCAAACAGGATCCACGACGTCGAAATCTCCCACCTGGACCCAAAGGCCTTCCATTCATCGGTTCCCTTCTTGAATTTGCTGACACCGAAGTCGTACGCGCCAAGGTCATTGCCTGGCGCCAGCAATATGGCGATGTATTCTATACCAAAATAGGAGGCACAGATTACATCTGGCTGTCATCCCCTAAAGCCGTCAAAGACCTCATGGATAGAAAATCTGGCATCTACTCCTCGCGCGCCCCCTCCCCTCTAGCCCAGGACGTTGCCTCAGCAGGTCGCCGCCAACTCTTCATGCCATACGGCCCACGCTGGCGCAGCATCCGGAAACACAGCCACACGCTGCTGAATCTGGCAACCAGCACCAAGTACGAAGGCATCCAAGACTTTGAAAGCAAAGTGCTTCTCAAAGAGCTACTCCAGGATCCGGACGACTTCATCTCCATCAACCGCCGGTACTCGGCCAGCGTCATCATGCAAGTGACATATGGGTACCGGATCCCGAGCTTCGACGACGAGCTCATCAAGCGCATCTACGGGGTCCTCGGCCGCTTCACCGAAATGACTGCACTCGGCGCGTGGGCCATTGAGTCGTTTCCGTCGCTCACGTGGCTCCCGCAGATGCTGCTGGGCAACTGGAAGACGCATGGCCGCCGCATCTTCGAGCAAGACAGCGCCGTCTACCTGAATCTCTGGAACCGGCTGAAGCGCGAGACGGATGCCGGCACCGCCAAACCCTGCTTCACACGCACCTTTTACCTCAACAACCCGGAGAAGGCGGGCATCGATGACCTCGCCGCCGCGTATACATACGGTGGTCTCATCGAAGCCGGCTCCGAGACTACGGCGACAACGCTCAACAACTTTGTGCTGTGTATGCTGCTGTTTCCAGAGGTGCAGGCGAGGGCCCAGCAGGAAATCGATGCTGTTGTGGGATCTGGACGCCTCCCTACGTGGGGCGACGAGCAGAATCTCCCCTATGTGCGCAGTGTCATCAAGGAGGTTCTTAGGTGGAGGCCAGTCAACAAATTTGGCATGCCGCATGCCAGTACGGAAGATGATTGGTACGAGGGCTATTTTATCCCCAAGGGGAGTGTAGTCGTGTTGAACTGGTGGTGAGTTTTCTTCTCTGACCCTTGCATCCTCTATCTCCCTTCTTTCCCCTTCATCCTCTGTTCTACCAGCCGAGCACCTTCTCACGTACCAATCTACGCAGGGCCATCCACAACGACCCCAAACGCTGGTCCAACCCCTCCTCCTTCGACCCCTCACGCTACCTCAACCACACCGAATCTGCCGCCCACTACATGACGGTCACAGACCCCTACGAGCGCGACCACTTCTCGTACGGCGCCGGTCGCCGCGCCTGTCCCGGCGTCCACGTCGCCGAGCGCTCGCTCTTCATCAACATCTCCCGCGTCCTGTGGGGTTTTTCAATCGCAAAGAAGAAGGATAAGAATGGCATTGAGATTCCTGTTTCTGATAAGATGGTACCGGGGTTCTTCAGCGTCCCGGATACTTTTGAATGCGATATCCAGCCTAGAAGCGAGATGCATGTAAAGGTGATTCGGGGGGAAAGCGACAAGGCGGAGAAGTATGGTGTGGACTTGTGGTAGCGAAGCGCGATGATTGTACGGATTGGGAAATGACTTGGTGGCGTGGGCGTTATCAAGGGGAGGTATTACTTGTAGGTGTATGTTGTGGTTGATTGCAATATCCCCATATACGTGGTTAGTTATGTCACTGGAAATTCACGGCTCTACTATGTTGAGCTACAAAAAAGCAATAAGTAAGTAGATACACTATCAGGCCTAAGCAGTAGTAAAACTACTAAATATTCATCCACTTCTATCCAACATGATGCCCTAAGCCTTCACTGCACTTTGATATATACATCAACCCACACACACACACCTCCACATGCACAACACATCCCCATATTCCCACACACACACACACACACAACACTAAAAGTCCTACCTACAACTTCGCATCATACCCCTCCCTCTTGGGCGGCTCCTGGTAGCCCAAATCCCAAATCCTACCACTCTGCGTCCCAATCCAGCGCTGACTCTCATTCGGAAAATCCACCTGTTCTCTGAAAAACAAGCTGTCCTGCGACAACTCGACCGCCTGGCCCGTTATTTTCGGATCATCTAGGAATGCGTCGATGGCTTTCGTGACGGTGGATAAAGGGGTAATGTGTTCCTTGGGCCAGCGCGCGGCGATGGCAGGGGGACAGAGGTTGGTGGGGATGAAGGCGGGGCAGATTGCGTTGATGGAGATGTCGTCGGATGTGAAGTTTGGGGCGCTGGCGCGTACGAAGCCGATGACGGCGTATTTGCTGGCGGTGTACTGTGGGCATTGGGGCATGGCGCTGGGGGTTTTTTTTTGATGTTAGCTTGAAGTTATATCCCTTTGAAGATGTCTTCTTCTTCTTCTTCCCTCCAAAAGACCAGGAAATACAAGTACTTGGAAATACAATCAAACTTACTACAACCCCGCCGCACTACTCGTAGCCAAAAACCAGCCCCTCCCACCGCCCGCCTGCTTGCTGCGCCGGACATAATACTTGAAGAGCCAGAGGCCTTGAATCACAGCCTCAAGATTGACCTCCAATGTCTTTGTATTGAGTTTGCGCAGCAATCCCTCATCATCCAGCTCTTCTTTCTCCATGGGCTCGAAGATATTCTGGCGATCGTCAATGCCGGCATTCGCGTGGCAGAAATCAAGCCGGTTGCCGCCCCATTCGTACGCGCGCTTGAAGAGCCGTGCTTGCGAGGCATAGGATGACACGTCTGTGAGATGGAAGAGAGCATCCGGGCCCAGGGTAAGTGCTACGCGCTCGCCTGCGGACGCGTTCATGTCCGCGATGACGACTTTGAAGCCGCGTTTGTACAGATGCGTGGCGGTGGCTTCGCCGATGCCGGAGGCGCCGCCTGTTACGATGGCGACGGGCTTGGACATGGTGGTTGCTGGCGTGCGGCGCAGTGATGTGTGGTTGGGGAAGTAAGTTCCAGAGGGAATTCGACGACTTTGGAGAGAGAGAGAGAGAGAGAGAAATCCAGGATACTATGTTTTTATCAGTATCGAAGGGTTGTTACTTGACCAATATCCAAACTTCTGTTGTGTTTCTCTCTTGAAGTATTTTCCCTTCTTTTTCTCAACTCTTTTGAACCTTGGGGGAAGAAACTAGTTACTTATGCTCAAATCAATCAAGAAAGGCAAAAGAGGAAGTCAAAAAAAAGGGAAACGAAAAATCTAAAAATCCGATCCCTCCACAGTACTTTATAAAACCCCCTCAAAAATAAATGAAAGCCACGATGGGGAAATAAGTACTACCCCCCCCCCCCCGGAATTGCCGGGGAAAGACCCCGCGTCACACCTATTCCCCCAAATCCTTCTTCTTCGGCTTCCGCCTGCCGTGCCGTGCAACAAAAAGAACAAGGTTTCCGTTGGAAAGAAAGGAAAAAATGTGCTTGGTAACAACTTAGTCAACCATCCCCCCCCCCGCTCCAGCTCGAGAACAACTAACAGGAACCGCATGATTGTAGCGACAAGTCAACACACACACACATACACATCTGCCGATTGGATAGCTGTCCCTTCCCACTTCCCACATGTACTGCAACCCCACTCGCATGCATACAGTGAACCTGTACATCCATCCATCCATATATCCATACATACATGCATGCATCGACCCAGCACCCATACCCATTACTTACTGCACGCCGCTGAAACCGGGGTCGGGTGTGGAGGGGAAAACGACCCCACATTTAGCAGGGTGGGGGGGGGGGGGGGGGGTGGAAAAGGACAAGCCGAAGTGCGGAGAAAAACAGCGCGGATGCGGGTGTAGGCACGAACACGGTGATACGTCCACGTCTGTGTGTGTGTGTGTGTGTGTGAAAGTATGTGTGTGCGGGGGGGGGGCGCGGCTCTGAGCATTCTGCTGAGTAAACTCATAACTTACTCGGTGTAAGTAAGCAAGCAAGACGTGTGGAAGAGTGCAAGCAATGGCGCAGAGCGGAAAAGAACAAGAAAAAGAAGAAGGTGTTGGGTAAAGGGTAAAGCGCCTAGCGGTATGCTACCGAGATTGGAATCAGGTTGGTGTTGTTGGTTGTTGGCGTTGTTGGTTCGTTGGTTGTTTCAGACCCGGGTTGAGCTTTGTATCTATGCATCGGTACTCTCAAGTCTCTCAAGCATACACTAAACATGTTCAGACACATACATTCAATACCAAGTCGAATCATCCACCTACTTGCACCTGTTGGAAAAACACAAACTATCTCTTAACATCAATACTCTTAACCAAATCTCCACCCAAGCGTCTAACCTCATGCACAATAGCTTCGCGGTTCGCCTTGATTTCCACTGCGTCCTTTTTACCAACAGGCGTGCTGTTCCACCCCGCCTTGATCTTCCAGCTCCTCTGTGCAGTGACCACGGGGTTCCACAGCCCCACAATCTTGTCTAGGGACTCGGGATCCCAGAACCAGAGCACCGTGTCGCCATAGACTTCGGCCAGCTCTTGTGCAAAGAGCTGGGGCAGAGGCGTCGTCGCTGCTGGAGACGGGCCGGCTAGTTTCTGGAGGTCCAGATTTTTGAACTGTGGTGTTGTGGATTTGCGCGATTTCGTGGACTTAAGACTGTATTTCGAGGAGATGGATATGACGAGATCAAACTCGGATATGCTGGGTACGAAGAGAGCTTCTGGCTTCATTGCATCGTGTGCCTTGGAGGCGTCTTTATTGTTGATGTGCCTCAACAAAGCGTCTTCATTGGCGCGAACAGCCTGTGTGGCTGCTTTCGTCAACGCAGTCAAACGCGTAGCAACAACTTTTTCGGGTTTCGCCTTATCTGTCCATGTTGTGCCTTCTTCATCAAGGTTGGTAGCTGCGAAAAGTACCACGCGGTTCATGGCAGGATCGATGCGTCGCCATGCTTCGAAGCGAGTCCGTAGACGGTCTAGATCTTCCGACTTCATGCCCCTCAAAGATGTGTCTTCCAGGTCTGCAGGATTGGCTGTAAAGGATGTCGAAAAGTCTACTATCAGAGGGACATGGCGCCAGTCCCATCGGCTGATCCACGACAATGTTCGTAGGAAAGCAGTCGTTGCAGTCGACGGCACCGGCCATGGTTGAGGTTGAAGAAATGTCCGTATAACCAGGAGCTCGATGAGCTCCGGTGAGAAGTGCGGCGCCAGCAGATGCGATGCAAACCATTTCTTCGTCAACCGTATGGCTGGTGAGAGTGCTAGAAAACGGGTGCAGAGTGTCTGCAGTGCTTGCGAGTGTTGGGGGGACTGAATGAATTCGCGTTTGTACAATGCCAAAGAAGACGCAGCAGACTCGCGCGAATGCGAATCCAATGATTTGTCCTTGATCTGGCGGTCGAACAGCGTAGGTTCGCGATCATGGTAGATGCGAATACGGAACGTAAATCCAGTTGCAACCGTCACGTCCAGGAATGCCTGGTTCTGAGCCGGCTGTGACGGGTTTTCCATGCCAACGCGGGCAACGTAACCAGTCTCCAATTTGTGTAGCAGCTCTGCAAGTCGGAGAAGGAAGGCGATCTTGGTCCGCTGGATGGCGCACAGGTCATCCGGCCAACGGCCAGAGCCTTCGAATTGCAACACGACCGATGCGGGAGCGTGGCCCGGAGCGGGAACTTCAATAGACGCATAACGCAATTGCGGATCGGCGGCTCTCAGGTGACGAAGCTGAAGTGGTAGCTCCTCCAGGTCCCGAATGTCTTTCTCCATGGCACTAAACGCGTTCATGATAGGAAGGAATGGCGCTGTCCCAGACTGTCCCTGCATATGGCCTGCTGTTATGAGGTGGCCAAATGCGTCGCTCGTGAACTTGGCTTGTTCGGCCACGGACCCAGCTACGTGCTTGCCGAGTATATAAAGAACAATCTGCTCCATGACGGACGCATCCTTGACTGTCCAGACAACACTTTCGAGAATACTCCCATCCTTGAAGCGCCTGAGCTCAGCCTTCTCGCCCCAGAACTTGCGGAAAATGGCTGCCTCCTGCTTGTTCTCTGCTGGAGGCCCATGGTCCACGGTGCGGGTAGCGTTTGCGGGATCCGTGATGAAGCTGACAAGAATGCTCTTGGTTTGCTTTTCCTGGGGATGCCTTGATGAAACTGACCAAGTTTCTTCCTCTGGCATGGTGAATGAAATAGCTGTAATGCGATCGGCCAGCGCCCGGGTCAAAGTGCTGTGTATCTTTCGACAGGCCTCGCTCAGTTGTGAATCATACTCTTCACTTCCAGCTTCTAGACCCAGCGACGCAAGAGGAATCTCGAGTGTAGCATCGTATCGGTACTTGATCAGCTCAGTCTTTAGAATAAAGGTCGCGTCAAACTGATCAAAGACGGAGTCACTCAGCATATCGACGGTAGCTTTTGCTTCTGACTGCAGACGCTTGTATGACCAGGGTGTCATCTTGAACAGCACATTCTGCCCTCGTGGCCCATCAAAGACCACAGGCGCGGTCTCTGCCTTTGGAATGGTGATGTTGAATGCCTGGAAGATGAATGGCTTCTTCGTCAGGTCGCCGCGAGAAAGAAACTGAAGTGTCGACTTGAACAGCTGATAGCTGCTGAAACTAGAAGAAACCGACTGAGCTCCTGTTCCGGCATTTGGCTGGAGGAGAATCGCCATAATGACAGCCCATTCAAAGTTTCCAAACCCTCCTTTACGAATCTGACTGCCAAATCCGCGTTGCCTCAGCCAGATGCGTCCAAGTATGCATGCATCCTTGAAAGCTTCGGCTTTCGAGCCCGTGGCATGAAGAAGCTTGAGGTAGGCCGTAATGTTTCCGTCAGACTGCAGACTGTTGTTGTAGAAAGGCGTGGCCGTAAGCGCTTTGCTGGAAGGTTCATCCTCGCTGCCTTTGGGCCGGACGCAGTTTGAGGCTGGAAGAAGCTTGCTCTGGGCAAAAGTGTGCTCTGATAGCGCTACCAGCACGTTGATCTGGCACTTTGAGCTAGAAAAGTCGTCGGCATCGCCGTTACCACTCGGTCGCACGACAAGAATGGGCTGGAGCTGGTTCCCATGCAGGCGGTCAAAGACCAAGTCAAACTTGTGCTCTTTCGAAGCCTTGATCCCAGCAGCCAAACAGGCCAGATAGTATGCGCGCTTGTAAAAGTATCGGTGATTGAGATAGTCCTTTTCTTGAAACAGAGTCTTAGGCATGGTGACGACAAGATCGATCGCAAATTTTTCCTCATTTCGGGTCGCGGTTTTCAAAGGGTAACTGCCCGTCGCGTTCACGCTTGCAGGTCGTTCATACTGTAGCTTGTACAAGGCGTCTTTGGGCGGGCGAGGGCTAGGGAACGGGACTGCAACACCAGCAGATTTGAGCGCTTTTTCAGCCTCAGCAATCTATAGCAGTTAGCATACGCTGTGGATATGCGGCATGGAATCGACTTACAGGAAGCGGGTCGCGGCTGGGTATCTGCTCGATTATGGTCTTGAGCGTTCGCATTGCGTTCTCGGCCGGAGCTTCCTTCTTGCCATACTTCAGTTTGACCTGGTCAAGCAGCTCGTCCACCTGAAGCTTGAACATGTTCGACTTGAACGAATCGGCTGTGTAGACACCGTCCTGGAGGCTGGGTGCTGGTCTCTTGGGCGCCTGCTTCGGTGCGCTCGTGGCTTTGCCGCTCGAGGTCTGCTTGCTGTCTTCATGGACACTCTCGTCGCCCTCCGAGTCTTGCTCCTCTTCGCTCATGTCTTCATCTTCATCGTCATCCATCTCTTGTGCGCCGTCTTTGGAAACGTCGCTCTCGCTTTGCGCATCTCCAGCGTCGTTTCCATCCGAGTCGACACTGCCATTGGCCTCGTCAAAGTCGGCAAAACTTCCCTCGCTTTCGGCTTCCGAGTCGCTGTGCTCCAGCTTTCTCCGTTTAATTGCGGGCGGGGCCATTTCGCGTCGTGGTGGTTGTCGCATGCGACGCGAAATTTCTCTGGAACTTTTCCCGCGGGAGTGCCTTATCGATAAGCAGGGTGGCAGGGATGTGGCGGGTGCGAGGTCACGACAGCTCATGCTTGCTCGTTACATCACCCCTCATGAAGGCGTCGGTGAGGGGAACAGCTTCTTCAACATAATCTTCCTTTACATTTCTACATAGCCATTCAACTGCTCCATGACTTAATGGAGATGAGATCACGCCCACCTTAATAAACTTTTTTCATTGCCTTCACATCCCGTATCACTATCCACAGTGCCGGTGCTAACAAAGCTCGCCCGCACTTGCGGCTCCTTTTCCATCAACTCTACACGCAGTAGCGTACCAAAGAGAGCCATCGGTATGGCTTGGAGAAGCTCTGGAGCCACTAACGAGGCTCTTGTTAATAATCTTGCGAAAAACCAGCTCATCCAGTCGGATAGGGTCCAGGATGCCATGCTAAAGGTATGAAGCACCAGCACCATGACCAGGCCGACAATTGACCAGTATATACAGGTTGATCGCGCGCACTATGCTCCGGCGTCGCCCTATGAAGACTCCCCCCAGCCCATCGGCCACCGCGCGACCATATCCGCACCGCACATGCATGCCTCGGCTTGCGAATCGCTCCTCGACTATCTCAAGCCAGGCTCCAAGGTCCTAGATGTCGGTTCAGGCTCGGGCTATCTAACCGCAGTCCTGGCTAACCTCGTCGCACCCAACGGCACTGTTGTCGGAATCGAGCACATCCAGCCGTTGAACGACCTCGCAGTAGGCAACATGTCCAAGTCAGAAGAAGGTCGTAGGATGCTAGAGTCTGGACAGGTCAAGTTTGTTACCGGAGACGGCCGAAAAGGCTGGGCTGAAGGTGCGCCGTACGATGCGATTCACGTTGGCGCTGCGGCTGCCGAACACCATGAGGCATTGACCGAGCAGCTCAAAGCACCGGGACGCCTGTTTGTACCAGTTGCAGAAGGCTGGCTGCAGCACATCTGGGTGATTGACAAGAAGGAGGACGGAAGCGTTGAGCGCCAGAAGCTATACGGCGTGCAGTATGTCCCCTTGACAGATGCGCCCGTGTAAGTTGCAGAGCGAGTTTGGACAGCGATTTCGAGACAGGGAAGGGGCTGGAATGACTAAATTGTACCATTATTGCCCCACGAGACCCTCAAACAGCTCGTCTCTTCTTCTCCGCACCTCGTCCAGCCTGACCTCTAATTTGCCCACTTCTTTCCTCGCAGCTTCCTTGTCAGCAGGCAGTCCGGCGAACTCTCTGACTTCCCGCTCTACCGCCTCGACCCTCTCGCGGAGCTCGTCTAGCGCCTTTTGCTGCTCCAACATGTCGTTTATGGCCTCGGCAGACCCAATGTTCTTGGAGCCTGGTGTCATGTTGCGCGACTGTGATGACTGCACAGACGATAGCTTGTCTTCGTACTCGCGAATCTTGGTGCGCAGGTGCTTGATTTGGCGCGTCTGCTCGGTGGTCTGGCGCTGCAGGGTCGGGGGCGTGGAGAAGGCGGGATTCGTCTGGATGTCGTGCAGCTGCGTGCGGAGGAGGGACTGCTGCTTATCGACGTAGCCCTGCAGCGCCGCAATGTGTGCAAGCTGGTTGGTGAGGTTCTGCGACGTGGTCGTGTTGTAGATGAGCGCATGCGCGATAGACTCGGGGTTGGCCGTGGGCGTGTTGAGAGCGACGGCGGTCGATGCCAGCGCATCGAGAGCCTGCTCGCCCTCGGGCGTGAGGCTGGCTCTCAGCTGCGACAGGATGCGCTCGTCGTGCTCGTTGCTTTGGACCTACCGTTGTGAGCAGCGTGCTCGGCGCACGGCAGTGCAAGCGGACCTGTAGCTCTCATACCTCGTCCAGCTCGCGCAGCGCCTCCCTCTCTACGCGCTCCATGACGGCTCTCTCTTCGTCGGCTCTTTCGTTTGCCACGGACAGCTCGCGCAGGGCCTTGAGCGTGTCATCGTTGCGCTCAAACGTCGGCACGGTGCGGCCGGCGTATTTGTATGACAGCCACAAGTCGATCTGCGCCCAGTCGTGGGCCTGGGCGCGTTGCTGGCGTGCCTTTGACGGCGAAAACAGGTCCGAGGGCGTGAGGGCGTCCATGGCTTTGTATGTGTGGAAGGGCGCGACGCCGATGTTGGCAATGTTTGGCGAATGCGTGGCAGAGACTCGCCCTCGCAACTCCAAGGTGGGGCCCGGGCGGGCTTGCACATGTCGCGGCGCATTTGGGCGCAGACGCGGAGAAAGGTCGAGTGCGAGTTGCATTACTTATCGATAACCTTCAAACTCTCCAAGTGCCGGTGCCGAAGTCGGAGCTAGCCGCCTTTTGGAATAATCGCTGGCTGCCATTCGAGTCATTGCGCCATTATATCTGTTTTGCTGGCCCCGTCACTGCCATGTTTCCCGTCTGCCAGTCTTACAATACCGCCTTTTTGCTGCTGACCCGCCGACAATGTCGCCCATGGTCCTCGAGAACGATGTAGAAGTGGGAGAAAGTCTGCCGCCAGCAACCGAGCACGTGCGTATCAAGTTTCGCCGCCCAACACGGCACCCGAGTCTGATATGTGACAGGCAGTCAGCGTCTCACTGCCAACATGGCGAGCAAATGTAGGCTACGAAGAGGGCGAGGAGTGGGTCCTCAGCAAGATGAAGACGGGCTATCCAAGGTACGCCGGTGGCGAGGCACGCATACCACGCCATGTACTGACTGCCCCAAGATTCTTCATTCACAAGATCATACAAGCCTTGGCAGCAACCATTGCCGACAAGTACGGACGTCCGGATGAGAGTGCCATGCTGTTCCCCACACATGCCATCGCGGCGAGATGTCAAGACTTCTTCTTCAGCCAAGCACCTGACCTGAATGCATCCCAAGTCCGCATCCTGGACTTCCTGCCCATAGGCGAGAAAGAAAGATCCCACGAGTTTGACATCATCTCTCCGCGCATCTCAGCCGTCCTCTTTCCAAAGGAGCGCTTCAGCATAGCAAAGGCCTTTTGGCAACATTCCGGTGACGGCGTGTCGAGCCGGAGAGCAGAGTACTGCGCCCAGCTATTTAAAGAAGGCACCCTCGTAGAAGCCTCAACACTCGAAACCCCACTACGAGTATCCAAGGGCCCTAGACGCTACCAGAAGAAGACATCAGTTGACCTCGATGCTTCGGCTGACCCCTCAAATGGCAACAGAGAAGTGCAAGACCCCACTCTGTTTGTCGAAGAGCGTTTCGGACGCAACCTGAGTCTCTCACAGGCAAAGAATGCCAAACTAGCCGTGCGAAGGCGCATCGCTGGCTCCTTGACCGCAGACGTTGGACTAACCGAAGCCATGGCGCTGGACCACGACGCAACAAGGAAAAGACCCGTCGCCGGCTTCTCAGAAGACGACGTCTACCTCTATCCCACAGGCATGAGCTCAATCTTCAACTCGCACCGCAACATCCTGCGCGCAAAAGGCGCAAAGAAATCCATCGTCTACGGCTTCCCATACATCGACACGCTCAAAATCACGGAGAAATTCGGCCCCGGCTCCCATTTCTACGGCTTCGGCTCTGCAGACGAACTCGATGATCTCGAGCAGCGCTTGAAATCCGGCGAGCAATTCGCCGCCCTCTTTACAGAGTTTCCCGGAAACCCGCTGCTGAAATCCCCAGACCTGGAACGCATTCGCAAATTAGCGGATACGTATGATTTTTGCGTTGTCGTGGACGAGACGATTGGCAATTTCATCAACGTCAATGTGCTGCAGTATGCAGATGTAGTCGTGAGCAGTCTGACAAAGGTGTTTAGTGGCGAGAGTAACGTCATGGCTGGAGGGTTCGTACACCTTTTTATTGTTGTAAGGCATAACTGGCACTAACAAAGATAATGAACAGTCTCGTGCTCAACCCCGAAGCAAAAAATTACCCCCTGCTCAAACGCACGTGGGACGAAGACTACCAAGACAACCACTGGGCCGAAGACAGCATCTTCCTCGAGCGCAACAGCAGAGACTTTGTCTCGAGAATCGAGCGTATCAACGTCAATGCTGAAGCAATTTGTGAAGTCCTGAGCTCACATCCTCGAGGTTCGTTTCTCTCTCCCTCTTCCATCTCCGCATCACCACCACCATCATTATCATTATCATCATCATCATCATCATCATCATCATCATCGTTATACTTTCTAACACCACCATTCAACCAGTCAAGCAAGTAAACTACCCCAAAACCTCGCCGTCCCGCCCCCACTACGACAAATGCCGCAATCCCAACGGTGGCTATGGCGGTCTGCTCTCAGCTACCTTCCACACCCGAGCCGACGCCATTGCCTTTTTCGACAACCTCGATACCGTCAAGGGACCTAGTCTGGGTACAAATTTTACCCTCAGCTCGCCTTATGTCATTTTAGCGCATTATGGGGAACTAGACTGGGTAAGCTTCTTTTGATTTCAATCATGCATGTTTATGTTTTTTTTTCTTCTTCTAGTTATGGATATGCCTGGCTAACGACTTTGGACATATACAGTGTGCTAAATGGGGTGTAGAGCAGGATTTGATTCGCTTCAGCGTGGGGCTAGAAGAGACGAGTAAACTGGTTGAGACGTTCAAGAAGGCGCTGGATGCTTTACCTGCGCAGGATGGCGCGGATGCAAACAAATAGTAGCATTTATGTAGTTTAACACAGCATAATATAGCAAAGTTCAGATACATAAAGCGTTTTGGGCGCAGTGACATGTTGGCTAGCGAGTCATTCGCACACTATACTAGCTCGTGTGTGTGTTGTCTTGTTTACGGAAGCCGCTCGGTCTAATATAAATATATATATGTATAGTCTGAAGTTAACTGCTTATCTGACCAGCAGCAAACCGCAGCACAGAACAGCCTAGATACAGGAGGGGACGTAGCTGAGTGATCTTCCGGACCCACAAAGTGTGGAGAAAGACGACATTGACATGCTAGTAAAAGTCAGATAAGCCCGTATCTGCAAGCAGTGCAAGGACAGCAAATCCCCAATGATTCGCATACAAGCTGCAGCGACGCTAGGCATTAGTTTCGGCGCTGTGCGGATGAAGAGAACGCAGAGCTTTAGGTTGTATTGTGTGCGTAATGAAGTCCACATTGAGTTTAAGCCAGCAAGAAGAAGAAGAAGAAGAAAAAACAAATCAACTGATAAGAGAGTGTCTGCTGATGATGAGCTGCGACCTCCATGACACGCGTAGGGTGTCATGTGGCACTATTCTTTCCCCTTCGGGCCTTTAGTAGTGCGCTGAAGTAGTGAGCTGAAGAGGCTAAGCAGTTTTCTAGACATAGTTTTTGTTTTGTTTTTGCAAAGGCCAGTCTTGAATTATCCGTTGGGCTTGGATCGGGAAAATATCGTATCGACATGCGAAAGATGTGGTTTTGCCAAGTCGATAGACATATGCAAGTTCCAGGCGGGGAAAGAAAGGAAATCGATCGATCGAGTTGAAGGAATGATTGCCGAAATGGAAAAAGGCATCGTGTTTTCTTTTTCTTTTCCCGCTTCAGCCAGGCTAGACGACATTGCAACGTGTCTGTCGGAATGGACAGGAACTTGTCGGAACGATAGCGGAGCCTCCGGTGTGGGTTGATGATAATGGTTGGATGCCTTATTGTTGTCTTCCGGATAGTGCAGACTTATACCAGATTGGGTTTCTTTAGGCGGTGTCCACGCAGCCGAAGATGCTTTTCCAAATTTCTTGTGGCCCTCGCTGCCGTCGGTCGTTGTTGAAAACGTCGGGGTTGCGGGTTGAGGCCTCTTTGGGATATGACAAGACCCACACCTGATCCTCCGTAGGATGCTTTAGCCGACGTCACAGCACCCTTGACATTCATGCCGTGCCTGCCCCATGCTATGCCATTGCTGTACAACATACACGCGCGCGGTCTGTTTGCAAACTGTCAAGCCCCAGGTGGAGCATGACGGAGGCCACTTGATCGCTAGAGATCCGGGGCGGGGTTCGGCGGCTGAGTAGCGCACCCGACACTCCGGGTTGAAGTGTGCAAGGACTCGGGGGGTCTCTCGGGGGGGTGGTGAAGGCATCCGCAAAGCTGGTCTCTAGAGATGGTCCAGCTTGAGACTGAGCTGAATTCGAAGTATTGCTATAAGTTATCGATCACAGGTTCATAAATGAGCTGTTTAGGCGCCTTTGGTCCAAGCAGAAAGGGCGCTGTTGCAATTGTCAATAACAGGGCAATCACGTGGTTATAACGAGCCGGTTGGCCATTGTGATGATACCCGTCTAGTTTTGGCACTATTGGCCAGGCTGAAGGCAGTCTTTGCACGTGTCAATCGCGCACGACCGCCCAGTGCTCCGCTTCGCTTGGAGAAGGCGATTGTCTCCCTACTTATACAGTATAGTAAGCCAAGACCTCAAAACCGCAGTCTGAATGCGAATCCGGATGTTACCCCGTAGCTGTGAGAGATGTCGTATGAGGGGCTCGCTCAGCTGGGACTGTAATTCGATGGTGGTCCCCTGCCGTCTACCGGGGCAAGACCAGGTTCCTCTAGCGTCGGATGAATCTCGCTTCGACCAGCTCTCCAGGAAGTGCCCGGTACGGAGTCGACAATCGAGTTAGAAGTAGCAGGCGTTGGGTGTATTCATGTCCGCACTCGCCTCCGTCAGATGGCTTTTTATTTGCCACGGGCCTGGCGTCGTGGATCCACCGTGCTGATTTCTGAGGCTGACGAACCATGTAGCCTGCCAATAGTGCTTTTGGCTATGGGGGCGGCCTTGAAGCCGTACTGTGAAGCTGCTGTATTAGCCTGCAGGCAGCCCAATCGAGCATGGTGTCCTTTCGTCACAGTGATGCCATGAGCAGTCGGTACAGCGGCCAGCCGTAATGTGATGGGGTGGTGATACGCCTATCGTCTGCGAGAGCTGTTGGCACATGGGAATCGGGACGCTGCAAGGCTCGGAGATCGGTATAAACCGAGTCCGGCGTGACGGGCCCGATTGAGTGAGCGACTCGAGTCAGGCTCGCGGTCCCGTCAAAGGCAGCGTGAGTGCGGCGTGGAGTGTGATTGCTGGGTTGACGTGATGTGGGCGGGAGGTGCAAGAAGGGCAGAATGGGCGCCACCCAATGGAAAAAGGCTTGGCATCCCGTGTGCCGCCCGGTAGCCTCCGCGCGGCTGCCGGTGCTGGTGTCGCCTTGCCGCCAGAGCCACAATGGCGTTACATGGGCAGCCTGCGCTATACCCACGATACGAAGCCAAACTCCAAGCTCCACCCACGATGCCAGTGCCAGTGCCAGTGCCAGAAGCTGGACGTCAAGCCTCAGCTCCAGCGGGGCCATCCATCCATCCATCCATCGACCCCGACATGCTCGCGATGCCCATGCCACCGCCTTGCTCCCCCAGGCCCGTCCAGGCCAACCCATCCCAGCCCCTTCTGCCAGCGACGGCAGCGGCCTCGCAATGCCAATGGAACTTCCAAAAACCGCCTGGCCGAGGGCGTGCCGATTACCTGCCGGTGCTTTGAACGGCACCGCTTCCGACAGACCAGACAACGGCCCGCTTGGCCAGCGCACGTGCTCGCGTGACGGGTCACAGGTACTGCAGCGGGCCAAACATAGAAACGAGCAATAAGCTGCGCATCAACCGGGCATGGCACGCCGTCTGGGGGGGGGTGCTTTATGGGGGTTATGGGGGAGGCCAGGCAGCGGCAGCAGATGGCATTGTGGCGGTGTCAGAAGCCCGTCGAGCACAGCAAACCAAGGCCTCGACATCAACGCCGTGCACACGCCACGTTTACTGACGCTCAACGCTGGCTTACCCGAACAGCCCTCGTCCACTTCCCCCCTCCCACTCTTGTCCGCACATGGATGGCCCACCTGGGGGCTAACTCACAGAGTCCTGACAGGCCACACCCTTCCAGAAAACCCGGCCTAGACCCGGCCTGGTTCTGTGTCTCCAGCGCGAAGGCCCCAAACGCCACCAACCTCGTCTTGTCCATGGCCGTTCACGACGACGCTCGCACTCGTCCGTCGTCGTCGCCCGAGTTGCCCTCGCCCGAGTTGCCCTCGCAACGTCATGTCCCCAGCCATGACGGCAGCCATGCCAGCAGCCGCGAGTGGGCCATGCAAATGCTATCAGGGAACGCCGACGGCAACGTGGTGTCGCTCTGTATCCAGAGCGACCTAGTCCCGGTTAAGCAGGGCAGCGGTGCCTTGCTATCACCCCACTTCACGAGAATCGCGCAATTCTTACTGATGGGTGGATACCCCCGGCCTAGGCATTGCGGATGCACGTCGTGTGGCTAGTCAACGGTCAAAGGGCCAGGACGCTCAGCGGCCGGGGTGTGCATCCTTCGAGGCTCCAGCCAGTCGCCAGCCGCGAAGCCGGGAAAAGCGCTCTGCTGCTGTTGGATCGTGAAGCTCAGATACCGTGTTCCTGTATTTCCAGGCATCCCCCATGCACGGTAAGGGCGCAGACCACCTGGACACTGTCAAATGTCAAGGTCAGGATGGTGATTCTGCCTCGCAGTAAATCTCCCATAAGGCTGCTGTAATCCCTTCCGACGACCTTGTATCCACGGAGCCCAAACGTACGTCTACCCCACTGACACCCTCTACACCAAATGTTGCCGTTCTGCCCTCGAACATGACCCAGCGGTCTCCCAACCCACATCAGCCCAAGACGACAACAATCTCACGAAGACTTAGGGACCGTGCCGACCAGAACTTGTCTGTTCAGCCACCAGAAATTCCACAAATAAGGGGGGCTCGCTCGTGCCGTGCCGCAAACTTGCAAACGCCCCGCCACAATCCCATTGATTATCAAACGCCCGGCTCGCACCCGCCTTCGCTAACTTGGAATACCTCACACCTTCTCGAAGACATTCCCAAGAGCCACCCTTCTCAACCAGCTCCTTCTGACCAGAGCCAATTCCAAGACACCGCCCTTGCGCAGACCATTGACTTCTTTCCTCTCGACTCTCGTCACGACTCACGCCTCGGACCCGTGTCGACTGCTGGCCATCCGACGCCGCGCACTAACCACATCCACCCGACGCAAAGCCTAGATCTCCTTCCGTCGCCATCTTTATCTACGTCCAGCAGGCATTCTTCCAAAGTCGAACCCTCAACAGACTTGGAACAGTCGCACGATCCGTTGCTCGAGCTACAAGACATGAGGTACGCGACCCCGCCAGTGGTTTTAGGCGAGCAGTTTCTCATATAGACAGCACCTTGGGCTTCATGATGCCTCCTTCGCAGTATGGTATGAACAATTACGGTTCCTCCCAAACATCCTACTCTTCTGGATATCCGTCTACTCAATCCTATGCGGAACCAAGATCTTCGGCACCAGGCCCATACGGCTCGACTTACTCTTCAAGTCCAGCCCCGAATGATCATCAACCAAGAAGAACCGACCAGCACACTGTTCTACCGCCGTATCCGCCTCAGCACCCGTCACTTCCGCGGACTACGTACCAGCAACCACCGCCATCAGATCCCATGCGAGCAAACGTAAATCCTATGGCTTCCGCTGCGCATTCGTACACTTACCAACCACCTCATAATCACGTCTCTAATCAGTCATTGGGAGGCAGCGCCTACCCGCCGTGAGTTCATCTCGAGCACCGCGTATGCCTTTCGCTAATAGAGGTAGACCGCAACTTTATCCACCAAGCTCCTACGCTGTGGGCGAATACCATCCATTACCTACCATGTATCCTCCAACAAACACTGCGCCTGCTACATACGCAACATATGAATCACCACCGAGCGCTCCGCCTTCTAACGCCTCGGTGCCTGCGCTTTCATCTTCGCCAAGCACCCAAGGGAACCCGGTAATGCCACGAGTCATCAACTCACGCCCAAAGCCTCAATGTTGGGATCACGGATGCAATGGAAGACAGTTTTCCACATTCAGCAACCTATTGCGGCACCAACGAGAAAAGTCAGGAAATGCCGCCAAGAGCAGTTGTCCCCGATGCGGAGCGGAGTTTACGCGCACGACTGCAAGAAACGGACACATGGCCCATGACAAGTGCAAGCCACGTAGAGCATCAGAAGCCGGCGGATAGGCAAAATCTGCATGCGGCTGTTCGATTGTTGTCATGATCAGATACCCGAAGAACTTTTCAGTAATACATCTCAGAAAGGATGTCGCAGTATATGCTCATCCAAGCAGGCTCTGGGCTCTCTCAAAGAAGCCAGTTGACAGAGCCAGAGGCACTCTAGAGGGTGGAAGCCACCCTAGATTCCGAGATTCCAGCTTCACATCTACCTACGCGTTTCGAATTTTGCGGCCTTCGGTTTTGGGAAGGATTTGTTGGTATAGCAACAGCATCACCAGGCGTTATGTCAAGCGTTTCAGCGGTCACCAATGCACATGATTATTTGATTGCAATCTGTTGTCTGTTATCACACCATTGCCGCGAGGATGTCGTATATGTAGAATTGCGAGCGCAATAGAAAGCCGGTGAGAGAGAGAGAGGAGGTATGCTGGGATCCAGAGCATCGGCATTCTTTCG
Organism: Exserohilum turcica Et28A; assembly: GCF_000359705.1. Lineage (NCBI taxonomy): Eukaryota > Fungi > Ascomycota > Dothideomycetes > Pleosporales > Pleosporaceae > Exserohilum > Exserohilum turcicum. Next base: position 1,098,337 of record NW_007359937.1, on the reverse strand, counting down.
CACCTTGCTGGCTCCATTCCTACACATACACAAAACATGTACATGCGAACATGCGAACATGCAAACACTCAGACGGGACGAACTGGTGGTATTGCCGGGCTTGAAAAAAAGGGCCGCCGGGGAAGAGTGCTGGCGGCATGCCTGTTGAGAGATCGCGGGAGGATTTTGCAGGAACCAGGAAAGCAGGAACACGGAACACCTGCTGCTTGGGGGATCCCCCTGTCCCCTGCGATGAACCCGACCATTTGGTTCGCACAAAAACCCATGAAGGTCATAATATATCCCAGGGTCCTCCTAGCAGCTTCCGCAAAGTCGGCACGGCAGAATTTCGGCCATGCCTAGAAGAAAAAGTCTTGGGGGAGACGGCATTGCAGTCGCTGTGCTATAGCAGGTCAAAGCGGAAAAATCTAGCGAGCATTGTCCACGCTTCAACGGGATTTGACTCGATACACACGACTGTCGAAACAAGCTTAAAAAGGCAATTCTCTGGGACGTAATTTCCACGCCACGCGGGCCAGCAATTACGGGCTGGCGCCCACATTGCCTTGGCCAAGAACATGCAGTAATACACACTGACATAGGCATAGGTATGGGTACGCAAGGCTACCACCCAAGCTTGCACGGCCCACGCCAGGTTCAGGTAACGATCAGACTAGCGGGCCGTTGTCGCCACGACGTGAGGCGGGAAAGGCCTTGCAAGAGAGCATCCGCCGCCCTGGACAATGACCAACTGCGAAAGCGACCATGCCGAGGGACCTTTGAGCGTCGTTCCCAGACACCAACAAGAGTCAGCAACCATGGTCTAGGCTACTGGGCGCATCGGGACATGAGCAGCTGGCTGTACACCTGGAATGCGACACTGGAGTCTGTTGGTCGTTTTTTCTCGCCAGTCTGCGCCCTGTTCGTCATCAGACAGCCGATTAGTAGACGTGCCTTGGACATGGTGCTTGTCTCGGATACTGTCAACCGCATGGCGATTACAACATGCAACCCATACACATACCGTACAGCAGCGGGCGTGCATGCATGCGTGGAGTGCCCCAGTGGCGTGGGATATGTCCGGCCTTAAGCACACCTTCAGCGGCTCCTTGGTCGTGGTTCAGCGCACTCGATGCGACTTGCGTCGAGACGGTGACTGAAGCTTCAGCGTGCATGCTGCCAAGACCATTACTGCAGCTGCAAAATGCGTCTCGCGGTCGTGACTCAAATAGGCATCTGCCAACGGATACCGTCCTGGTCACTCGGCTTATTGGTTGTCAGGCAAAACTGCGTGGTGGACCAGAGATGAAGGCCGCAGCTATCTGGGCTCGCAGCACGACTCCGGCCCACGGCCGTGCTGCCATTGACTTGCCATTCTCGGTGCAGCCACATTATTACAGTACCTATGTGCAAGCACGTTGCTGAATTAGGGCACCTTTGGAACCGCACGCCCGGAGCCGCCCCTTGGTCATACATGTGTATGTATGTACATGTACATACTACATGCAACATGTTCCGACTGCTAAAGACACGGCATCTCGGTCCACCAAGTTCGGGCTTGATATTGAGTAAACGTGCCGAGGCAGAGTCTTGGCAGCTGCAATCGGCTGCGCCCCAGCGCGACTTGCTGACCCGATACCTTTGCTGACGTGTGGATTAGGGCGTGAGGCCTGGCAAGGGTGATGCGGCGGGGCGCGGCTGCGCGGGAAGGATGACAGTCACTTGATCCCTCGATTTACGTTCACGCAGGGATGCAACATGGCGGCCAGAGACTGGGACTTGAGCCATCACGTGAATCAGCGTCCCTGGCCAGCCACTCCATCATGACATGCACCGTCGGTGGGTAAAGAAGCGCGGGAGAATAGCCAGTCATTTTTACCCGGTAGCCGGCACGACGTTACAGCATGTGACAGGCAGGTCTGAATTGAAGGGCTACGATATTGCGACTAAGCTCCACCCATTACGGAATCCGAGACTGCCGTAGTCGAGGTGTCGGACCGCCCACTTTTCTTTTTGCACACGCTCAGCGAATGGTGCAAAATAGTGCTCATGGGACATTGTCGTCGGATCTTTCACCCTGTCCGGCTATCAAGGCCGACGGCACAGCAACAGCCCCTGTCGCGTTGGCCCATCTCGAGTCGTATGTTTGTGGCCGCCTGAACAGTGCCCCACACCACAACAAGCTTGATTGTCGAGCTGAATCAAGAAGAAAAGGACATAGTGCATACGGCCAAGAGGTGATGGGCATGTCGCTGCGCCTGCAACTTGACCGAATCACAGCACATGCATTACGCTAGGTTCTTAGGGGAGCCGGGTTCCATGTGGGGGCCGGTCTCGTCTGCTCTTCAAGCGCTTCAGCAAGGTCGTCGAGACGCGCAGAGGCACCGGCAATCACTCCAGAACCGAACTGGATGCACATCACTGGAGCGGTGATGTACACTAGGGTAAATGTCCAGGACCTCGTCATACGGTAAGCGACCCGCGCCAGCACAGGCTGAACTCTGACAGCGTCGACCTTCAACGCCGCGTTTGCATGCTGCTCGCGTGGGAAAGCTGTGGGAGCAGGAATGGGAATGGCCCGGACATGGGACCATGTGGTAGCCTCGTGCGCAAGGCTGACATGCATGTCCCTAGGTGCAAAAGACCCCAGAACCATGGTTGAGCTGGAAGCGCTCGCCTGTCGCTGACGCCCCCGCCGTCCCTGTGGATGATGCCTGTAGTGCTACCTTCGAGAAAGCCGGTTAATATCTGCCGTCTGCTGAACGGTATGACGCTTGCCAGCAGGCGTCGTCGTCGTCACGTGGAAATAAACTGACCGCAAACGGCAGCAAGTAATCGAATGCAGCGACATGCCTTCACCGCTGCAGCTGGGGCTGGGGACCCATAATACAGACGTAATGTTGCACCAGACGACATGCCGTATTATGCTCTCATCCATGCGGTTGCATCTCAGCCGCAACTGCCGGCTGACTTTCTCGACCCTGTCCCTGCATCGGCATCGGCATTTTCGCTTTTTGTGCTGGAGTGGGCATATCTCAGCTACGAGGTGAGCAACCAAGAGGCATCTTTCAGCGCCCCCGCCAGAGCGTGTGGAGGGTATGAATAGGAAAATGCGCAGCGCGGCGGCTTTTCGCCTGTGCCACATTGCCTGCATCACCGACAAGAAAACGTCGCAGCCAGTCGTTCTCTAGCCACCCAGCCTGTTGGTCCCCGTTTAATATATGAATCCCGCGCGGGCCTAAGAATTAGGTTCTGACTGGCGTTTTTCGGCCCCGACATCGAATGCTGATGCGGATGCCTGAAACTGCGCTGAGGCCCAATTGCAGAGGCGAATGAAGTCATCGACTACCAGAACACTACGCCGTACTACTGCACAGCCTCTATGAAACAGACGACTGTCCTACGCTGGCTCCAAAACGTCCAGATGCCAGATGACTCGAGCTTGAGTGGATATGGCGACTGTTTCAAAAGATTCTTGCAGCACATGAAGGTACAAAAGGCATTTCAACCTGATTGTCATGGGTGATGTAGCTATGTTGGCCTTGCGAACATAATGACGATCAGAGTAGATTCTTCCAAGAAGCTCGTAGTGAGTCACTTCGACGTTTGTGCGAATTCAAGTCCTTGGATACGCGGCCAAAGGGCGAAAGAAGGGCGCTGCAGTCCGGACTATGATTCACAAGGCCCAGAACTCTCCGCAGCCCCGAGCTCGGACCAACGACTAACATCACGACAACTCGATACCTTTCCTGCTTTGTGCCACCAAGTCGTTTGCCATCATCTACTCATCACTGTACTAATCTCTGTCTACCAATGTCTACCCTCAGTCTGTGATCGCCTCATTGGCACCTTCACGCAGCTCGCCCACGAGTTGTCCCTAGCTGTCGCTTGACGAAGCCTCACCCCGTGTTTGCCCTTTCTCGCCCGTCAAGATGCTCCCTCTTTTATCGCAATTATTCCGGACGCATTTCTCACATACCAACTCGCGAATATTACCACGCTTATGCACCGTCTCTTTTAACACAACGCCCAAACACGCCATCTGAGATCTGAGGTGTTCGGAACCTCCCTAACCATCCCAACTAGTACGCGAGTACTCTACGTCTTTGCTTGAACTTGGACATATTTTGCAACATAATGGCCTCCATCTTCACCTTCGATCCTGACCCGCCCCGCGTTTCGTCGCCGTGGGCAACGACTTCTGTCGGCGACTCGACGGAACCGCCACACCCCAACCAAAAGACCAAGTCCCCTCTTTCAAGACTTGGCACCGACAGCGAACGGCGAAGGCCATACAACAAGCCTCTGGCAGATACGGTGGATTATACAAATATAATAAGATTGGAGGCAGAGCCTCAGGATGGGCCCACAGAATACAAACTGCATCTGCTTTTGCGGAGGCGGCGATCGTTCACTCGAGCCACTACTGGCCGGTATATATCGGGGTCTATGCGTCGGAGTGACATTCCCATACCAGTTCCTGCGGGTCGTAGCGTATCGGAGTCTGGCCTTTCCAACACTCCTCCGCCACTGGCGTCAACGCAGTCAAAGCAGCATCGCCTTGAGCAGTTGACTACGCAGTTGCTATGGCGCTTGCAGCAATCATGCCCTTATCACATATCTTCTTCGACAGCCCCGGTAATTCCCCATCTTCCCGAGGATGCGCGTCTCTCAACCGCAGAGATGCCCCAGCGACTTCTCCCTGGCCTGGAGGAGAGCAAGGGTGCACTCTATGAAATTGGTGTGGCTGATGATGGAACCATTGTTGGCTTAGCAGAAGATGAAATGGAAGAGAGTCTCAACAACTTGCGCGCCATGGCTGCGAGCTTGGGCTGCGGAGTTGAAGTCTTGCGCCGAGTTCCAGTAGGTGAATGTGAGTGGGTTGAAGATGCAGGCACTGTCCATCAGCGGATACAAAAATCGCAATTGCTGGTCGCCGAAGCCCTAGTGCGCCCGGAGCAATATCTGGTAGACTACACGAAACAGGGCCAGAAAGAAAACGGCAAGAATGGGTTAGATTCCACAGACGGCGGCGCAGCACTAGCTAGAGAGTCGCGGGCGACGAGTGAGCAGATGCGAGTGTCAGTCACTGGCGCTACAATGTCTGGAAAATCGACTCTACTTGGAACACTTTCTACCGCCACTTTGGACAATGGCCGCGGGAAGAGTCGTCTGAGTTTGCTGAAACACAGGCATGAGATTGCATCGGGCATGACTAGTTCTGTTACGCAAGAACTGATTGGATATTGCGATGTGGATAACCATACCCAAGTGATTAGTTATGGGTCGGGCGATATCTCATCGTGGATCGACATTCACGCAGCAGTCGAGTCTGTGAATAGTGGCAGGCTTGTGTTCCTTTCGGATTCTGCAGGCCATCCACGGTTCAGGCGCACCACTGTTCGTGGTATTGTTGGTTGGTGAGTGCCCTTGTTTTTTCTGGACTCGAACATCGCTGATATAGTACCAGGCAACCACACTGGACGATTCTATGCGTCCCAGCAGACAACACGGAAGATTCTTCGGGTAAGCTCGGAGCATCACCTACCTCTGAAGAATTGCTTGGGCCTGCAGCAGCAGACCTCGACCTTTCGCACGCGCATTTGGAGCTTTGTCTTGCTTTGGAGCTCCCGCTTGTCATTGTCATTACCAAGTACGATCTTGCTACCAAGAATGGCCTGAAAAGTACCCTGGTAAAACTCTTCGCAGCTCTGAGAGAGCACGGCAGGAAGCCTTGTCTCATCACGGATGCTTCAACATCTGTGCTGGAAGCCGATTTGCATACAGTGGAGGCAGCTGATCTTGAGGAAACTGAAAAGACCATTTGCCTGTTGAGAGACTCGCCGCTTGCAGCTGTACCTGTAGTACTCACCAGTGCGGTCAAAGGAACAGGCATTCAGAAACTTCATGCGTTCCTGCGAAGACTCCCTATGCCACAGCAGCCCGAGCTACCACCACCCGAGTCACCATCGCCGCTCTTCTACATTGAAGATGTCTACAGCGTCAGCATGAGCAACTCGGACGAGCAATCCGCAATCATCGGCGGCTATATTCGCTACGGCTCCCTGTCCATTGGAGACGAGCTCTTGCTGGGCCCATATCCCGCCGATGTGAGTTCCGACGACAGTGACAGCGGCAGCGCTCGATCCAGCCGGAAAGCCGCGATACCGCAATCACGCTCGTTCCCGGGCGCGCTCAATCCCAAATCCAAGAATGCCGTGCTGCGCGAGAGCCACAGCGAGTGGCGCAGAGTCCGCATCACCTCGCTCCGCAATCTGCGCCTGCCGGTGCACGCGCTGCTAGCTGGCCAGGTGGGCACCATGAGCATCGTGCCCGTGCATTCGTCCATGGCTGCCGCATCCATCAATCGCATCAGGAAGGGCATGGTACTCGCAGCTCGGGAGCCAAAGGCCCACAAAGTCATCACGGTGCGGTTTGAAGACAAACAAGCCCACTGCGCCAAGGACCTGGGTGTCGGCAGCGCAGTCGTCGTGTACATAGCCAGCGTTAGGGCGTCTGCAAAAGTCGTTTCTGTGGCTGCGGTTCGTTCCAACAGCTCGGCTTCCCCGCCAGACCAAGCAAAGCACAGCGGTGACGACGAAGACGATGGCTTTGGATTCGGCTTCGACACCGAGCCAGATGACCACTCGTTGCAAGATACCCTGGAAACGGGGCCTCCTTCTGTCATGGTCACCTTCCAGTTCATCGCTGCACGCGAGTTTGTCGAGGTCGGGGCGAAAGTCCTCGTTATGCCTGGCGGCGGGCCGGGCCTGCTAGGTGGCAATGAGAGGGGCGCAAAGGGTATGGCTGGGCTAGAGGGCTTTGTTGGGCGTGTTGTGGAAGATTCGTAGCAGCGTTCTTTTTTTTTCTGTCTGGAATACGCGATGTGTTATTGTTTTCGTTCTAGTTTGATAGTATAGGGTACTTGTTATTTATCTTAGTCTACGAGTTGATTGTGTTTTTCTTTTCATCTTCTCGTGTACCTACGGATCGAACTTGTAATTTGCATTGAATAGAATTTCTGGCTTGCAATAAAGTACCTTTTTACCATCGTCTGCTTTGTAATTGAACACACCAACCACATGCTGCAAAGTGAGAGAGAGTACTTATCTTGAACGCACGCAAAAAAAAAAAAAAAATTCCAATTCCATTCTTGCACCTCAAATCACATCACACATCAAGCAAAAAACAAAGGAACAGAAAAAAATGTAGCACTTGATTTATGCCCTCTCCTCCCTCCCCTTCCCCCCAACCATATCCCGCATTCCTTTTCCCAAACGCAGCACAGAGACCGAAAAAAAAAGCGAGACAAAGAGAAGGAAGTAAGAAAACTCCCGCTCTCTCTCCATCTCCTCTGCACGCACGTTCCTCATCCACCAGCGTCCGTGTACCGTCCTCACCCGACATCGTGCGTTGATCTCCTTTCGAAGACGGTGCGCAACGACCGGCTAGAGTACTAGAAAGCGGATGGCTTCGAGTCGAGAAGAAAGGAAAGAAAAGGATGGTTGAAATGGGGGAAAGGATGGTGGGAATGGTCAAGTGCAGGCCTACTCATAGACAGAACAGCAATCCAGACGATAACACGGTTTTTTTTTCCTTTCAAAACTCCCGCGCTCTGACGAGGCCAGGTTGCGGGGATAAGGAAAGAGGGAAAAAAAAGAGGTTGAGTCGTCGGCGACTGTTTTGTAGAAGAGGCTTTTTGTTGATCTCTCGCAAGGGCTATACTGAGCAGCAGGAATGGGTCTGGTCGCTGAGCTCCACCTTAGGCCGCGAGGTTTGTTTGTTTTTGAGGGGTTGGGGAGGGGGAGCAGAAGAGTGGGGGGACTATGCAAAGGGAGACAAGGGAAGGTAAGAGGGAGATGGGGCTTTGGACGTTGGAAAAATAGGCGAGAGAGAGAGAGAGAAATGGAGGATACAAGGCGTACCAAGGTTGTCGGTACTGGTGGCCGCTAGTGGTCAGATGTAAATAATGATTTTGGGGATATCACAGGTGTAAACTTTAGTCATCCAAAGGCTTACAAAACGCAAGCTTCAAGTCGCTTGCTGTACTGGGTTCCATATGTGCTGTTGATAAGGTGAATGCGGTTAAGCTGCAGACGAGGCAAAAAGAACCTTTCGAGGTCCGCCCATGGTTAGGCTCTTGGAGATAGCACCATTGGTTGCGCTGCTTTCCATGCTGTCAAGCATTCTGTCCATGCCGCCGAGGTCAAGCTCACCATGAGAAAGTAATGCTTGATCTGTCCTGGTGGTCGTCTCTTCTTCGAGTTGTTCGCGTGCAAACATTGCGTTCATATCTCGTCCAAGGGGCTGGTTCGTGGTGGCTGTAATGACTAGGCGATGTTCCAAGGAGACCAGAGTGTCTCTTGCTACAGCCATGCGTGATGCCTGTGTTGTAGTGTCAAACTGGGAGATGGAGCTGATGGCCTCTCCGCATAGTGCCACATCTTGGACTTGGAGGCCAGGACCTGGCAATGAGCTACCATTGGCGGCAGAGGCGGTGCGAGTCCAGAACTTGGCCAGGTCTGCTATCCTATAGATTTCCGAGCCGTACCAGATGAGGACCGAATCTTCAGAAGCAGCATTGGCCGATGCCAAGCTAGCGACTGAGATGCCACCACGCGTTACAACCGCAGTGCTGGTCGAGGTTCCTTGGAAAAGCGCTTCTTCCTTCCTGCGACGTGTGTTGGGTGTCATGGGAGCTAGCGAGTTACGACCGCCGCGCTTCGGGCTGGTAGCGGCGCTGCTACTTCCATCCTTTTCTGATGTTCCCACATAGCCTCGCAGAGAAAAGGTCGAGGGGTCTGCTGGTGGGTTCGGGCCAGAGCGATCAACATCCCAGACTCCCCACTCACCATCTGCTAGTAGAGCAATGATGTGACGGCCATCCGAGGCCCAGGCTGCATCAATGATAGCTTTTCGTGACGCAAGAGCCGGAGGCGTGAGCGTGACACTCTTGACAGCCTCGAACGGTGCTCTGAATGTAGCCACAAAGGCACCTGGCTCAGTGGAAGCGCCGCTCAAACGTCGCTTGCGGCTGGGTGCAGCGAATGGGTCATAGATCCGTGCAATGCCCATAGAGTCTGTTATGAGTAGTTGAGAATGTCGACGCTTGGGATACTGGGCAGTGTTGAACACAATACGCGAGGCAGGTTTCCGCAGCGTGATCGTCTTGTAAGGTACAAGCGGGTGCGAGACTTTGAGTGCTGTCTCGGAGAGTTCAAAGCGGAAGATTCTCAGCAAGCCACCCAGCTCGGCGGAATGCGAGGCCACGAGTAAGTCGAAGCCTTCATCAACATGCGGCTGAGACTGCGAACGTGACTGTTGCCTGCGATGTCTGCGCATCGGTGTCGGGGCAGCCTCTCCTTCGCCGTCCACGTCCATGTCATCTGCTGCATCCTCTACCGCTCCTGGCTCGCCCTTGGCAGTCCAGGTCATGGTAACGCCCCTGGGGATGCTCTGGTGGCCTTGGATCTTGACGATTTCCTCGCCAAACTGCGATGTTGAAGCGAGCGCCTTGTCCTTGGCAGCATGTGGAGGAGGGTTCAGCGGCAGCGTGATGATGCGTACAGTCAAGTCTGCGCATGTGACGGTGAAGACCATGTTCTTGCTGAATATCGGGGGTATGGTGTCTCCAGGGCGCAGAGCGGAAGCGTGGGGTATTTGAGGCACGGCGATATGGCGAACTTGAGTGCTGAGCGGCAGGGACACGTGCTGGACGATGGACGGGTAGGGCTGGTCTGGGTCGAGCTCTTCTTCCTCAGCCTCGAACTCAGCCGTGGGCGGGGGCTGCACGGCGGCGGCTGCTTTTGCAGGCTCGTCGTCGTCCGAGTCGATGATCATGATGGCATCGCTGGTGGTCCCGTTGACCTTGGGCGGCTTGGCTGGCTGCGGGGGCTGGGGCGCCGGGGTTTTGACGTGTCTGCCGCCCCTCCAGAGAATGCCGACGCCGGTCTCGTGGCCATAGAGGACAATGGTAGAGCCATTGGGAGCTTTGACGGGGTAGACGGCCGAGGCGAGGACGCGATGCTGCAGCTCGTACCTGCGTAGCGGCAGTCTGTCAGTGGGAGCGGAGAGAAGGGCCGGGCAGAGGCAAACCTTAGCTGGGTCAGCTTGCCCTTTGTTGTGACGAGGGGTTCCATGGCAACAGCTTGAGCAGAGGGGAGCTAGGGCGGCGTGGGAGCGCGCAGGAGAGATGGACGAGCAGAGCGGCGCCCGCTGCTGCGTTTATGCGGGTCGCGTGGGCGTGACTAAGCGATGAGAAGGACAAAGACGGCGCTGGTGGGCGCGGGCGAGGCTGCGCGTGGGATGCGCGAGGGCGAAGGCAAAGGGCGAGGGTGAAGGAAGCTCGGAGGTGATGCGGAGTTTGAACATTTCTGGGGAAGGCGCGCTCGACCCCAGTAGCGCGTCACCACCAAGACAGTTTCGCGCGTCACCACCTGCCAGGCCCAGGACGCTCTCGCACCCCCGCAGCACCAGACGCCGGCTCCCCCCATGTGGCAAGACGAGCCTCCGAATGGCCTCCCTTCGCTCCATCGGGATCCACAAGCCCGCCGCCTGGCAGTATCTGGTGCAAGAGTCGATACTGACCGACGATAGCAGTCCCCGCGAGTATTGCTGGCAAACATACGCCGACGACGACGGCCCGCCCGACGAGCTCGTCACCACCAAGCACCATGTCGTCTGGGCCCGCGGCGGCGTGGTGCGCAAGGCATTCAGCTTCGAGGTGGAGAAAGAGCAGGTCAAGCACGCCCTGTTGACGTGGTTCGTGGTCGACGAGCCCTCGCATGGCCCCTCACATAGTTCCAAGAGCACGACAGCACCCAATGCCGCGCCCCTCTCGCAGAGCTTCCTCACCCAGGGCACCCAGCCGGCCACGGATCCCACCGCGCCCGTCAATCCTGCGCCCGCGACAGTAGAGGTCCGGTCGCGCGCCCTCGTCGTCTTCCTCAAGTCGCAGGCCCACGTCTTCTTCCTCTCCGGCACAACCCACGTCGTCAACCTCCCGTTCGAGGTGGAAAAGGCGTTTCCCGCCGCACGAGGCGTCCTGGTACAGAGGAGGCTTGCGCCTCTGCCTCCTGCGCCGCCCACGCCGCCGCTGCCTTCAGCCCCGCCATCCTCGTTCCTCACAGCCAACCAGTCGTTCCTCTCGCAGCACCTCTCCTTCTCCCAGAACCCGTCTCAGCCACATCGCCGCAATGTCTCGTCCATTGGCACCTCACGCCATGGCACCTCGCGCTTGTCGACTGCCACCATGTTTCTCGACGACATGATAAACCCCTCTGTGCCTGTGAACCCAGAGGCGATACCTAGATTGTATTCCTTCACAGATCCGCTGTCAGAGCTTGGACTGGTGGTCACGGTGGTCTCGGGCGGGCATCGTAATAGCCTGTTGATGACCAACGGCTCTGTTCATCGGAGACTCGAGGCCATTGATAACGCCGAGGACATCATATACGTATCTCCGCAGAATGAGCTTCTCTTTGATCGCACGGGCAATGATAAGCCCCTTCTCCTAGTAGTCACTGCGAACCACGAGACGAATGTATTTACCATCTGGTCTGCGGCCTACCTTGAGCCAAAATCTATATCCACTTCTCGCAAACAACACGTTCCCCTGCCCATAAGCAAGTCGCGAAGGCGTAGCTCCCAAGGTGCCACGGCGCCGGGCACGGGGGCAACGACACCTGCACTTCGTAGCGCTGACAGACTGAGAGAGAGCTTTGGTACAGCACCGCGGAGCAAGACTCAGCCGCCGTCGTTCAAGATCACGGCCAAAGAGCGTCTATCTGACCAGGCAGTAGACGACGCGCTTGCCTCGCAGCTTAACCCCGACTCTGATATTGCGCGCCAGCCAAAGGAGTCGAGACGTGTGAGCTCACTGCTCTCGCGGGCTGAGCTTTCCACCAGCTTCGACAGAAGTGCCTTTCAGGACAAGGCAACATCTCGCAACAGTCTGGGCGGCAGCTTCTCCACCAGCTTCAACGCAAGCCAGCGAAGTCGGCATTCGCTGGGTCGCGATCGGACAAGCTTTGGCGGCCTTTCGCAGTCACATAATCGAGCGTCTACTCCTGGAAGCGTCACATCGCGAATGAGTCTGGGTGCTGTGTCAATTGACGATACTTTGGACGATGTCATGGACGAGGATACTTTTGATACTATCGAAGACTACGACGAGCTTGATGATCTATTTGCGCCCCCTGATACCAAAGGTGGACCTCGGCCGGGCGATGGACTTCACAAAGAATTAATTGTTAGTGCAATCGCCGAAATCCCGGTTACGCAAAATCTGAAGAGTGGGCTGTTTGCCCTAGGGAATCCTTCAGAGCCGCCGGTAAGCCATTAAAAGTTGGCTCTAAAAGTGCACTGCTAACGCATACAAAGGGGCAAATCCAACCCGAGGTGCTTACACTCAACGCGCCCTTCAACTCAGCGACGCTTCACGAGCGAAAACTGTACATGTATATATCACACCCATCATTACAGCATCCTCTCGAGTGTGAGCTGGCAGTGACACGGAAACGACTATCCCCTTCAGCATCAGCAACGCAATCAGGATCCAACAGCGCTGCTCCTAGGTACGCATGCGTTCCTAGATTTGTCAGCAGCCGGGAGCTTGAGGGCACATTGGACCTAGCAAAGCTTCGTGACGGCCACGTTGAACGCGTTGTCCATCTCATCTCAACTAATCCCCAGGAAAATTGCTTGTCATTGAATGCGGGATGGGGTACGCATCTACCAATGAAATACAGCCTGGGTCCATTGAAGTTGCACAACCCGTATGCAATACTGCATTACCAGCAGAACAGATCGACTGCAGGATCAAAACGTACCATCAAGGCTAATCGACCTCTGCAGCAGCTATTGTCTGTTGGAGAAGGTGGAAGGCTCGATGTCATGGACGGCGAACACTGCAGACACCGCGTGGTCCTGCGTCTGTCCCCCTCCGACCACTATGTGGCAGAGCTCTTCCGGGTGTTATTGACAGTCCTGCCCAATTATATTGGAGATTTCCTTTTAGAGATATGGTGGCACATTCGCAAGTCCTTGTCCGAGGAGGGATCTGAAAATATCACGGCAGACTGGACGGCTTTCGTTGCGGCTCTGTTCACTCTTGCTGTCCCTTTTATTGACGAGAAGAAGACTAAAGTCAAAACACGTGCAAAGAGTGCTCAACGAACGAGTTCAGGCCGCCCATCCAGCCGGGCCAAGCCAGATGAAATGTCACATGATGCAGACTCGGCATGGCGCCTCATGTGCAATCGTCAGTCTTCAAGAACTCATGCGAGGAGTTGGGAATCGTCAGCCTGGGGTTGGGCGCTGCGTTCGAGCTCCATGTCAACGACAATGAGCACACCAGGAAAAGCTTCATCTACGCAAGAGCAGCTGCCATCAATCGCCGAACAGATCAAAGTCAAGGATGACACAATTCCCACCTGTCTTGAGATTGCACGCCGTTATATTCAGTTACCGATTGGCAAAGCGACCAGCGATCACTGGAGGCGGCTGTCCCCTTCAGAAAAGCAAGATCTCCGCATCTCATCTCTCTCCGAGATTGTTGTTTCGCTGCATCTCTTCCGCGAAGAACGCAAGCTGAACACGCTGTGCCATGACTTTTCTGGGATCCAACCTGGCAATCTTGCACCCGTTCTGGCACAAATCAGTCATTGGTTGCGCTGGGATGCCTGGGACTGGAAACAAGGAGGCTTCTTCGACTTTGACGGCGGCTCAAGCCACGATTGGGCCTATGAAGAGTCCATGCTGACGAGTAAAGTTCGCCTACATGGTCAGCCATGGGATGCACCTCCTTCAATCCTGGGTTGGCTCACCACTGTCACGGGATCCCAGCACTACGCTCCATTTCCCACTCTGGCGACGCTCATACGCAAGTCTAAAGCGTCTCCACACTCATCCATCAATATTGATGAGATCATAGCAGATGTTACGCCACGGACGGTGGCACTACATAGGTTCTTTCGCGACATAGAACCTGCTTCTAGTCCCAGGCGTGTAGTTGAGCTGATCCAGAGGTGTGACATCAAATCTGACATGCTGGCCACATTACCGGAAGCTGCCAAAGCACCGCTAATGGAAGCAATTACAAGATGCCAGGCGAACCCGCCAACAACATGGTCAAGTTCATTGCTCAAGCTTGTGCAACGCGAAGATCTCGATCTCAGCCATACCCCAACTGGTGATGCTATGCATGACAGCCATCTTCATTCGTCCGGTGGCTCCCTGCATGCGCCTGGTACTACGCGCGATGTACACACTATATGCCAGGGCGCTGATCGCATGGAACCCATTCAGTCGACATCTGAAGTTGATCGTCACTACATTACGCGTCTAATTTTCCGCGAGGACAGACGCTTCATGGAGGCTTACACACTTCTTGAGCCTTTACGGCAGACTGTTGCAGAATACAAGGCCGATAACAGGCAAGACGACGCAGCAATGCTCGAGGGTCAGAAAGCCCTCATGCAATGGGTGATGGTCCGCACCTTTTCCCTACCAGTGGGCAGCTCCATGATCAAATTTAGCAGCAAGAAGCCTCTGCTGACAGAGAAATATCCTCTGTATGGCTTCTCGACATCCTGTCTCATGAAGCCAATGGGTAACGTCATCACAGCCGAACGGCAAAACTACTCGGAGGAAAAGTACTTTTGGGCATTCTTCAACGCAGGCGCTGCAGCTGGACTTGGCATCTCGCGAGATGCCCAGGGCATCGACACTTCTTGGATCATGTATAACAAGCCCGCCGAGCTAACGAACAAACATGCTGGCCTTTTGCTTGGACTAGGCTTGAACGGACATCTGAGAACGATTGCCAAATGGCTGTCGTTCAAGTACCTTACACCAAAACACACCATGACCTCAGTAGGCCTACTGCTAGGCCTGGCTGCTTCGTTTATGGGCACAATGGATACACTCGTCACACGACTACTTTCGGTCCACGTTACGAGAATGCTGCCAGCAGGGGCTGCTGAGCTGAACCTATCTCCGTACACACAGACTACTGGCTTGATGGGTATCGGCTTGCTTTATTACAATACCCAACACCGTCGCATGAGCGAGGTTATGCTTTCGGAAATTGAGCACGTAGAGGTGCCAGACCCCTCTGAACCGCCGGATACTCTGCGAGATGAAGCATATAGATTGTCTGCCGGTTTTGCGCTAGGCTTCATCAACCTGGGCAAGGGCAAAGATCTCCGAGGTCTGCACGACATGCGCATCGTTGAGCGCCTCATGACAGTCGCCGTCGCACCCAAGCCAGTCAATGTCGTCTATATTCTCGACCAGGCCACCGCTGGAGCGGTCATCGCCGTCACTCTAATCTTCATGAAAACCCACGACCAAAGCGTAGCTCGCAAGATCGACATTCCAGACACACTGCCGCAGTTCGATTATGTCCGTCCCGATATTTTCCTACTTCGCACTCTTGCCAAGCATCTTATCATGTGGGATAACATTGAAGCGTCGGATTCCTGGATCATCAGGAACTTGCCCGTTGAGTACCGTGAGGCCTACGATCTTAAAGGCATTACGCGACTACGGAGCGAACAGATGCCTTTCTACAACATCCTCGCAGGCCTGCTGTGGAGCGTGAGCCTCAAGCATGCTGGTACCGGGGATACACATGTACGAGACTTCTTGGTCAAGTATCTGGACCAGTTCGTTCGAATCAACAAGCTTCCAGCCGTGCGATACGATGCCAAACTGTCCAAGAATACGGTGCGGAATTGCCAGGATCTCATTGCATTGGCCGCTGCGACTGTCATGGCTGGTACGGGCGACCTTGATGTCTTCCGTCGTCTTCGCGGTTTGCATGGACGGATTGGTCCGGACATACCATATGGATCTCACCTCGCAGCGCACATGGCTTTTGGGGCTTTATTCATCGCAGGCGGCACGCAAACATTCAGTCGCAGCAACAAAGCCATAGCGAGTCTGATATGCGCCTTCTACCCACTATTCCCATCTGATGTCCAAGACTCAAAAGCACATCTACAAGCCTTCCGCCACTTCTGGGTCCTGGCCGCTGAATCGCGATGCCTCGTAGTGCGCGACGTAGACACTGGGCGTGCGATTTCCATGCCCATAACCGTGCATCTAAAGTCACCTCTTGCAGACGGCAGCACGACAAAATCACTCACGGCACCCTGCCTCCTCCCCGAACTCGGCTTGATCAGCAAACTAGAAACCGCCGACCAAACCTACTGGCCCACAACCCTCGACTTCCTTAACAACACACTGCACCTCAAGAGCTTCGAAAGAAACCAAACGCTCCATGTACGCCGCCGCTCCGCACACGACACATACTTGACAGCCTTCAGCTCCACGCTCGTGGCCCTCAACGACGCCCAGTCGTCGCGCACATCGCAGCTCGTCTTCCACTGGCTCTTCACGCTGCCCGCGCTTTCAAACTACGTCAGCGCCTCCGACGCAGGCCTCATCCTGCCCCTCGACCAGCACTCCAAGTCATGGCTCGACCCCGGTGCCACGGTCGTCGAGTCCCGCCTCGTGCTCGCGCGCCTGGCGCAAAGCTGCAAGGTCGAGGACCTCAGGGATCTCAAGGGCGTATTTGAATGGGCCCTCGTCGCGTGTAGGCGCGACGGCAAGTTGAGGTGGCTGGGGCGCGAGGTCGTTGAGAGAATCAAGGCTGCGGTCATGGAGAGGGGGAGACGTATGGGTGCTGCTACTACTCCTGCTGCATAGATACAAGCTGTCTTTTTTTTGGTAGAGAGTTATGTGTATCGGATTAACGTATGAGGGAGAAAGTAAGGGGCTGTTTTCTTTTTTCCTCCGCATTTAGAGAGTTGAACGAGATAATGTGAATTCCAAAAAAGAAGAAGAAGAGAAGCAAAAAAATGAGTATGCATCTACCTTGTAGTTGACGTTTCTGATCTCCCAGATACAATGACGTGATTCAACGGTGATATCTGCAGACAATCCATATTTTCTTCGCATCTTACATAGCATATTATTGTTCATTTGTTGATTGATTCTATAACTGGTTTTTGACGTGCCCAACGTAGCGTGTCTATCACAAACATATTATTAGAGTACCACGATACAAGTACAGCAGTATATGTATGTAGGTATGTATGTATTTTTATTTTCTCTTTGTGAAATCAACAAAACAAACGTGTCATGCATATATATTTTGATGGACATAAGGAACAGTGACTAACCAGGAAACCCTTTCTTCAACAGCGCAATCAAGGAAAAACAAGGGAGAAGACAAAACACAGCGGTAGTTTCTATATTCTGACTGTAAAGAGAGAGAGAGAGAGAGAGAGAGTGTGTGTGTGTGTGTGTGTGAGAGAGGGAACTGATTCATGTGCCCCTTTTCTCCATGCACAAATGCACACTTACAGCGTCAAGGGGGCAATCCATTCACACTTGGGTGGGGTTATGGGGATATCCTCGTCATCATTGAAGCGACCCAATTGCGCCACGCGCCTGTAGATTTCCTCGAGAATCTTGCCTTGCTCGCCCTCGTACTCTTCGGGCTTGCCTTCCTTGTAGCGGTCCTTTGCATCGATGGGTTTGCCGTCGGGAGTGACGCCTGCTACGTGTGGACGCGCTGCTGGGGCGGACTGTGCAGCGGGGGCTTGCTGTGATGTTGGCTGCGTGGGTGCGGTCGTATTGGTGGCTTGGGTGGCAAAGGGCGAGGGAGTGCTTGCTGGAGCAGCAGATGTCTGTGGCTTGGAGAAAGGGTTAGCGGCTTGCGATTGTGCTGCGGCAGGTTGCGTGGGCTGAGTGCCAAAAGGCGATGGTTTACTTGGTTGCCCAAAAGCTGGTGTCTGGGATGCTGCAGCATTGGCAAAAGGACTGGCCTGGGCAGGTGTTTGCTGGGTTTGTCCAAAAGGACTTTGGCTTTGTGATTGTTGGGCTTGTTGACCGAACGGCGAGGCCTGAGACGGTTGCTGAGCCTGTTGGCCGAATGGCGACGGCTGACTTGCTTGCTGTCCGAAAGGCGACTGACCCGACTGTGCTGCCTGCCCGAAAGGTGACGGACCTGATTGTGCTGCTTGTCCAAAGGGAGACGCTCCAGACTTTGCTGCCTGAGTAAACGGGGATGCACCAGATTGCGCTGCTTGGCCAAATGGAGACGCGTTGCCGCCTGGCTGTGCAGCCTGGCCAAAACCACTCTGCCCAAATCCAGGCTTACTAAAGGGATTTGGCTTCTGTCCCAAGGCATTCGTCTGTCCAAATCCGGATGCTGCGCCTGGTGCTGATGGCTTCCCGAAAGCCGAGCCTGTGCCCATGGTACTAGTCTGTCCGAATGCACTCCCCGCACCAGGCATAGATGGTTGGCTGAATCCGGAGGTGCCAAAGGCAGGTTTTCCAAAGGCGCTACCACTGCTCCCCAACGCGGAGGGCTGACCGAAGGGTGATGGCTTTTGTCCGAGTGCGGAGGCTGCGCCAAATGCGGAGCCGGCTTGGCCTGCAGTCGCTGCTTGAGCAAAGGGCGAGGCGGTTTGGCCTGGAGTCGATGCCCATCTGCTTCCTAGACTCTACTGATTCCCACAGCTCATTTGGAGCCGTACCCGTCCATCTCGCAAGCCCACGTTGATTGTTGCGTCAACATGGGTGTCTGCAGCTACTATCAGCGAGGCGCATGCAAGTTTGGAGGTAAGCGACCAGCCATCACCATGATGCGCCAGACTCACATGAACCAGATTCCTGCAAAAATGAACACCCTGGAAGTTCGCGAGATGCAAACCGTGGAGGCGGCTTTGGCGGTTCTAACAACAACCGCTTTGGCGCCTTCAATGGCGATCGCTATCGTCCTGGGCAGAACAGCGGATCCAACGCGTTCGGAGGTATGCCAAGTCCCATCATCGCCTGGGCCAGCCCAACATATGGCCCTCAGTGAGACCAAGTCTTTCTCGAACCACCACTCACCTAGTACAGGCAGCCGTGACTCCAAACCACCAAGCTTTCATTTGGACAGGGATGACATGAAAAATGATCTTACCACGCAACGTCCAATCTATCCGCTGTCGTGCTATGGACCGGGGCGAGAAGCTCCTCGCCAACTCATCGAGGGCCCAGTTGAGATCAGTCCCGACGAGCTCCGCCTGCGGTACTATACTTTGCGAGCGGCGGGTAATGAGCCCCAAGCGGTGAGTCTAGCCCCTCAAGATTGTCTGCGTTAGACTAACGCATCCTAGCAACAAGAGGAAGCTGCGCTCAACGAGAAAATGCAGCAGCAGGTGAAGGCAATTCTTGATGACGTTGCTGGCGCCATCCGTTATGTAGAAGAAGGTGCCAACATCCACCCTAATCGGATTGATATTGCCAAAGGCAACGTAAATGCAAGCGAATCAACCAACACTACAACTGCATCCTCAGTCTCAGCCTCTGCTTCCACCGCAAACCCCTTTATGAAAGCCGCGTCAGCAAATCCATTTCAAGCGGCGTCTGCCCAAACATCGGCGTTTGGGCAGACGTCGACTCCGGGTTTTGGAAAGCCAGCATTTGGCCAGCCATCGAACCCAGCGCAAACTACCTCCGCGTTTGGTCAACGTTGGAGGATATGGACGAAAGAAGAAAGCGGTGTCTTCGCGGCTGGGGTCAAGGCTTCGAGTGAACGGAAACTTCAGGCGAACGGACGCGACGCGCTGGCCAATCAACGCGAACAAAGCGTCTTCCCCCCCAGCAGCGCTATGGACTGGGCGGCAGTCAAGAGTGAGAGCCTCGCGCGCACGGCATCATCTGTATCGCCATCTCTGCCGGTTGGAGCGGATGTTTGGTTGCTGTCTCGGCCTGGCTGGATCGAGGCATCTTGCATGCCAGTGGGCAACCCGCGCGAGGCGGCCATGATGGGCAGTACGGAAGCATGTTTTGCGAGACTTGATGGCAGGGGGCGGTGCCTACCGTGATTCAGAGCCAGCAGTACCAATTACCGTGGATATGGATGAGCGATTCAAGCGTGCTGGTGCTTGTGGCAGCGTCTGGCGTCGATGGTTGGAAGGCGAAGGCGAAGGCGAAGGCAGAGAGCAGGGCGCTAGTCCGCTTTGGGCACGAGAGCAGGGCGCCGCAGCCTCGGGCCTTCCACGTCCGCCATGGTCGGAGGGAGCGATGCATTTGCGCCAGAATGCATTTTGCCCAAATGTCCCTGCAACCGCGCCACCCCGTCCTGCTGTCAAGTCACCCAGTACAAGACGACAATCGCTCGCCGTGCAATTGCTAGCCCAGCACGCCCAGCGCCCGCCCAGCTCGTGCCCCAGCATCGCGTGGCATGACGGGGTAAATGCACGCCTTCTCTATTCTTACCATTGGCATCTTCGTCGCCGGATACTCGACTGCCCGCTGGGACCTTGTGACGCGTGTCTACGAGCTCGCCATATTTGCCTGGGACCACGGCGTCGTGACACGGACCGCAAAGGGCTTCGCCTTGTTGTCGCTGCTGTTTTTCCTCTTCATCCTGCCAGTAGTGCGCATCGCGGCACAAGAGACGGACCTGGTCAGTAGGACACGCACCACGGTTCCATGGACCAGCTTACTGAACATGTACAGCACCCCAGACTTGCAGGCACAGGCATTTCTGCGCGCGAGCAGCTCAAGCGTCGTGGCTCCTTCTAGCGGGGTAACAGGATGAGGACATGGTCACGCACAATGGGTTGATGCGCGTATTCTGGCCGTCCGATGCTCCGACGGATTCTGCGCCAGGCGTCTTGGTGGGATTCGAGAACTCAAAGTCCGACGTCTTCGTCGTAGCCGTCCTCCAGGAGGTAGAGCTGCGCCAGGTGGAGAATGCGCTGCTTGTAGGAACCTTACTGCGACACAGCCCCCACGACATCCAGGAGCTGTTCCAGCGATGCGGTCACTTTGCCCTTCGGGCTCTAGGCTGTGTAAACCCCAAGAGTCTACCAG
Organism: Exserohilum turcica Et28A; assembly: GCF_000359705.1. Taxonomy (NCBI): domain Eukaryota; kingdom Fungi; phylum Ascomycota; class Dothideomycetes; order Pleosporales; family Pleosporaceae; genus Exserohilum; species Exserohilum turcicum. The sequence continues at coordinate 1,077,475 of NW_007359937.1, read as the reverse complement.
ACCAACCTGGCGCCGAGCCTCTGACAGTGTATACCGATCCTTCGTCCCGTTTCCCCCGCCTACACTACGCCGCCGACACCCTCACGTCTATTCAAGTCATTGTATACGACCGACCGCACCCGAAACGCATGCAGTATCTCTCGCTGAAGCCCATTACGCTCGCACTGGGGGACAAGACAAGGGCAGCCGAATGGGATGGTGTGTTTGCCGAGCTGGAGCAGGCAGAGGTCAAGGAGCGGAAGAGAAAAGCACAGCTCGTGGAGAGACTGAAGCTTCACACCGTCATAGCACACCCGCCTACGCAAAAGGAACTGGCGTTGCCAGACATCATTGAGCAGGTCAACTGCTCGTACGAGCTCAATGCTTTGCTGCAAAAGAACATTGGCATGATTGGCAGGCGTATGAAGCGGGCGCTAAGTGTCAGTGAACGTGTCGCAGAGTCTGCCAACAATCTCTGGGACTATGCTTGGATGGTGCTCCACTACCTGTTCAGGGTCTGGATATGGCCTATAGCCGCGCAGGTCTTCATCTTTGGGCTCATCACACATCGCATTCTGGGAGAGGGTGTCATTCTGGTCCTGCACTGGCAGCCCAGGGGTCCTGACTACCCGGCCTTGAAGGACATTTCTGCAACAGCACAACAGATTGATATTCGGCTGCAACAGTGGTGTTACTGGCCAATCCAATACCTTACCTTGCGACGAAGAAAAGCCAACTGGGAGAGCATCACCAACACCCACCCCGAGTACATCCGGTTCTACAATAGTTTGTGGCTGGTTGCAAATGATGTCATCATGGGTATCGCAGTTGGAACATTCATCATTGAGAACGCGTCTTTTGTAGCGGCCCAAGTCGACACCATATTCAGCGCGTGGTCGGTCGAGGGACTGCGGCGCATGATATCATGGCTCATGGGGTGGCCCGGAGGCTTGAAGCTCAACACTGAGCTGGCCGCCTTTCTGGGTGACCTGTTTCTCTGGGTCATTGACTACTGGGCTAGTAAGTGCAGCGTGCTGGTCATATCGAGTATTGCTGACTGATATCGTCCAGGCTGTATATCGCTTCTGCGACCACATCTACCCGCCCTGATCCAGATCATTGGATTTTCGTCTTTTGCTGGCGCCACCATGCCCATCTCAATATTCTCAGATCTCGTCTCATTGCTTACGGTGCACATTTACTCGTTCTATGTTGCATCTGCCCGCATCTTCCACTGGCAGCTCATGATTATCATTTCCCTGTTCCACCTTTTCCGCGGCAAGAAGCGCAACATTCTCCGCAACCGAATCGACTCGTGCGACTACGACTTGGACCAGCTGCTGCTCGGCACCATTCTCTTCACGCTACAGTTTTTCCTCCTGACAACAGTCTTTGTCTTTTACCTGACATTTGCAAGCGCGCGTATTGCTGTCATTGGTCTGAAAGCGGGTCTGGAAATGGGACTTGCATGTCTAAATCATTTTCCGTTGTTTGCAGTCATGTTGCGACTCAAGGACCCGGGCCGACTACCTGGAGGCATCTGCTTCGAGGTACAGGACATGGGCAGTGTATCTGAAAGACCAGACGTGGCTAGCTCAGCGCCTACAGCCTATGTACTGTTAAAAGTAAGCCAATCTATTGATATCAACGTTGTTTTTGTATTTACCAGTTACAGTCTGTTCCACTATCGCTCCGCGCAATGTTCCAGCCCTACTTTGATCTCGGCGACCGCATCCGAAAACACTACTTCTCGCCGAGCGTTTTGCTATGTCTGGCTTCAGGCCAGTTTGTGCCGCCTATCCACCGCCGCAACCTGTACAGCCTACAGTACAGCATGCTCCCCGCAAAAAGAGCAAGCATAGGCGACCTATGGGAGAAACTGAGGAAGCGCGACCACGCCTCGCCACACGTGCCCACCTCGTTGCATGTGTCGAGTTCATTGCTCGTGCCAAACGGTTATGCTGCAATGCCGTCTAGAAGAGGCGTAGTTAACAGTAAAAGTAGAAAATTTGCATAATTACCAGTATTATCTGTCTCGCTCCTCCTCCTCTTCTTCTTCTTCTTCTTCTTCTTATTATTATTATTATCATTGTCTTGCTCTCATCTCGCACGTGCTGTTGTCTCACTGTCTCTATATATCCCACGCGTTGTGATACGTACTACGCACGACATGCTTCACGACTATGCTGTGTATTCCCTCGCTACTGGCGAGGTTGTAGTTGTTTTGAGCAGCAGAAAGTTGGATATTGAGTCAGTTTCCAGATTGCATCCATGTCCCGATTCATAGCAAGGTTGTCTTGTCTGTATGGCTCATTCGCCGCCTCGAGTCGCCTGCATCCGCTTCGTCGGTCATTACTGCTGCCATTCTTCCCAGGGCTTTCTGAGCGGGGAGTCACTACTTACCTCGAGAAAGAGTGACATGAGGATAGTGAGCAAGCAAGCAAGCAAGCAAGTAAGAGAGAAAGAACAAAAAAAATTACACGTCCAAAAGCATGTTGTGCAAATCGTTATCAAAGAGCATCATCGTATGTAAAAAAATTAAAAAAAAATTGTTGGGGGGGATTACAAAAAAAAGGAAAGGGAACAACATGGCCCCAAAATGGGCATAAAGTAATCGGTCATAAACCATACATCGTTGGCACAATTTCTGAATTTCTTCCCCCCTCCCCCCCCTCCCCTCTTTCCTCCACTTTCTCCAACTTCTCCTGCATGGAGTAATACATAGCAAAGTAGAGATGAGCCTTTTCTTTTTCTTCTTCTGAATCGACAAAAAGCCACCGTAGGATTACGTCAGAACATAAAAGAAGAGAGAATAAACACACAGATTACCTCCGTAATTCCAAGGAAAGAAAGAAGTAAGCAGGAAAAAAAAAAGAAATTGACGACACGATTGCTGGCCAAGGTGACGACAAACGGGATAGTGGCAGGCTACTTGTGCAAAGTAGCTCAAACGCCCAACTGTTTCGAATAGCATCAAGAGGCGTAGGAAAAGTCATTGTCGGCGGGTGGCTGGGGCCAGTCTGGTGGTTTGGGCGTCTTACTTGGGGGTTCGTCGGCGCGGGGTTTGCGACCCCAAACTACATATCTGGCAAGGATCAGCTCGGCGGTTACGCAATGGTCTTGTGCATTGAGGCAACGTACACCTTATAGTATGCATGTACTGACTTGTCCGCAAGAGCAGTGCGCACGTGGGCAAGGTACACTTCGACTTCGGCGGGAGACCACCCGAGAGCCGTGACAAAGTACTCAATGCTCCACGCATGCACGCCAGCGCACATGTTCCAGTAGAACCACTTGCCCAGCACCTTCATGCGCTCGTCCTTTGGCCACGAATTCACGGGAATGGCAAAAATCTCCTCGTGGACGTCGACAAAGCCCGCCTGCTCATACCAGCGTTTGAGCTTGTTGGCAATGCGCAGGGGCCGGCCCAGGCGCATGGCAGCCTCGTCCTCGGTCTGCGTCCATTCGAGGAGGGCGTAGTCGGGGGGCATTGTGCCGTCGTTGCAGTAGACCTTTGAGTAAATCTCCTGCGACTCCATCCATCCGCCGGGGTTGAGGTTGTTGAAGCCCTTTTGGATGATTTCGCGAAAGTCGCGGAAGATGCCCAGGGACATGCGCGTGTGGATGTAGTCGTAGGGCTGGGTACAGTGCCACCATTCCGGGCGGTTGATGTCATCCATGAAGAAGTCGACATTTTCGCACGAGCTGGGGAGCGTGTAAGCAGGGATTCGGCCATGGGGGTTGGGGGAGGGCAGCTTGGGCTCACATCTTTGGCTGGATTGGAGACAGGTCGATACCCTCAACCTATGCTTTTGTCAGACTAGTACTAGTCGAGGATATGGCCGACGAACCCGACACTTTGGGAACTCATTCGCTATGCAATGTTAGCGCTGTTTCCGTACTGCCGCGAAGGGGGAAGCGTCTGGGCATACCCATCTCGAAGCACCACTTGCCGGTGCCGCAGCCAATGTCGAGCATTCGCTTTGGGCGCTTCTGCTTGAGGGGCGCGAGGTAATTCCGCTGGTGGAATAGAGCCGTGAGGATAACATGCTGCATGTCGAGACGCTCTATCTCAGGCTGCGTGTGTGAGCTAGTCAGCGACGGACCGATTGATATGGACGCTTTATTGCAGCACACCACGCACCGCATCGTTGGGGAATGGGTAGGCTAGGGCGCATTAGCAGGCGGCGTGCGGAGGGGGGTCGGGCAGCAGAGCTTACCGCCAGCCTGGTAGCCGTGGTAGGTCCTGCCATACTTCTTGACGTAGTCGAAGATGCTTGGCGTGAGGCTCTGTATCTCGCTGTGGCGCGTGAGCAGGAAGGGTGCTGGCACGGCCAAGCCTGGGGGGTGAGAGGCGAGGCCGGGCAGGAGAGAGCACGTACGAATTGTCTGGGCACTCGTCTGACTGGGGGTCTGACTGCAATTGCGCATGTTAGCAGCGTGTTTGGTCGTGTTTGTGCGGGCGAGGACGGGGCGGGCTGGGGCAGGCATGGCGGACGACATACATCGGGCTCGAGGGTCGAGTGGGTGAAGTCGGTGAGGTCCGTGGCGCTGGACAGCGGGCGCAGCGGCCTGTCCTTGGACGGGCCATGGGGCGCAGAGGCAGCCATGAGGGCCTGGTTGCGATGCGCTACGGTGCGCTATTTGACTCTGGACGAGTCGTGTCGAGGAGGAGGCGAAACCCAGCGGAGCGGCATGTCGTTCCCAAGCCCAGGGTCTTGGGGGGGGGGGACACGCTGAACTGGAACAGCCACATGAGCGCGGGACTATCCTGCGCTAAGCCGGGGCCCAGCCAAACCCCGCACCCCCCTTCCCTTCGCTTTCCCCTTCCAGCCTCTCTCTCTCTCTCTCTCTCGCTCTCTCGCCCTCCTCCCACCGCCACCCGCGCCTCGCCCACCTATGCCTATGCCGGTGCATGTGCCTGTGCCTGCGTGTGCGTGTGCCCGGCCCACCACCACGCCGTCTTCCCCGTCGAATGGCCGCTGCCGTCGTGCGCCCCAGTGCTGCCACCTGTCTATGTACAGTACCGCCTACCGCTGGCCTGGCCACGGATACGCGTCGTCGCATCCGGCACATTGGATGCCAGCACCAGCTCAAGCATTGCCCGCCCCTCCCCGGCCTCTAGTGTGTCAAAACAGGCTGCCCGTCGACCTGAAAAAAAAAGCGCCCGGCTAGCCGTGGCCTCCCTCGTCACGAACGCCTATCATGCGCTCCCACGCCCTGCGCCCTTGGGCCCTAGGGCCAGGTCCCGCAGCCTCGTCGTCGATGCACCGACGAGCATCGTGGCCGTGGCACTGGCACTGTGGACAATGCCGCCGCGCGCATCAACCGGAGCTTCGGGTCCGACGTAAGGCGCTGCTGGTGCGGGAGCCTTTGCCTTGGTTGCTTTTGCGCAGCCCGAGGCAAGCCACGGAAACCTTGGGGACGGCCCTGCATCGACTTGCCATCCACTTGGCGCTGGCCGACTCGATTCGCTTCCCAAGGAAACCCTAGCGACGCCTTACCCCATTCTGCCATGTGCCGCCACAATCTGGGCAAACATGTCGTTTTTCTTTTCCTCTTTCTTTCTTTTTTCTTTTTTCTTTTTTGCCCTATCGCGACCCGCACACGACTATGCCTGATTGCGTGCACTTGCCGCCTTCGCAAAGGCCTTTTCGGCCCTTTGTCACTACTAGCACTACGCCTAGTACTAGAATGCCTTGGTTAGAAGGTCGTCTCGGAGATAGCGGAATCTCACTTGCAGCCGCCCTCGTGCGTGCAATGATGCAAGATTACGGCACTTACCTGGAAACCGCATGTTGCGACAAGGCCCTTCTACGGTACTCGAGTGAATCATCTTCCGTCTACGTTTGACATGGAGACAAAAAAGCTGGCTATTGTCAGGCCGTTGAGCAATGTCGCCGAGGTCGACTCGTACCATGGCGTCTGCAAAGAGCGGAGAATTATGCTCGAGACCTGCATCAATATAATCACCGCAAGGCACTAACTTTATAGCGTGGCATCGATATGCACATGCATGCCCTTGGCCCTAAGTACCCAGTCTTCTCATCCGAAAGGGCGCTCTACGTACATGACGTTCAGCCTGTGATCAGTAAACATGTGGGAATGACATCACCAATGTCATCCTCTCCTACAGCAATTTCGACATGCACATGCTGACCGGGCCACTGCCTTCCAAGCCATAAGCATAAGCGCTAGTCGCCGGCCAAGTCCGTAAAGTGTCTAGCCTCTCGATTTCCCTGGGCATTCCTCACTTTTGGCCCAGCACGTGCCTCGCTTGCGAGCAATGGGACCATGCGTGTTGAGACATTCACAAAAATGCAATTGACACTGCTGGAAGATGCGCGTACACCTAGAACCATTCCGCTAATGTACAAGAGCTCGTGTCCAAACAAGCTGTTTCCGCAAACACTGATTTACCGGCCCTTCTTGACCCAGTCCTCGAGGCTCTCCCTCGTGTCGGCGAGCTTGCCCTCGACGGCACCAACCGTGCCCTGGGCATGGGCCTTGCCAGTCTCGATGAACTGCTGGATTCGCTTCTTCATGCGCACGTGTGTGTCGGCAACGACGGGGTACCGCTCCTCGTACGTCCAGATGAGGTCTCCGACGTTCTGAGACGTAATGGGCAGCACGACCTTGGCAGCAGTGATGCCAACGGCGACGGGGACCGAGGCGCGGAGGAGGAGGTTGCGGTTGCGCGTGACAATGGAGCCGGCCATGGCGGAGACGAGCACGTAGAGGGCTCCGGGCAGGACCTTCTCGCCAGACTCCTTAGGCGGGGCTAATGAGCGGATGGTGCTTGTGAACGAGTGCTCGAGGCGGAGCGTCTCGGTGAGGGCGTTGTCAACAGCCTTCTCGCCGCGGACGGCCTGCTCGTACAGAGCCATGCGCGCACGCCCAATCTGGACGGCCAGACGGTCCGTGGGGGTCGGGCGGTAGACGGGCTCTTCAGAGGGGGCGGGGCGGGATGGCTCTGCGAGCGAGGGCGCCGTGGGCTCGGTCGTGTCCATGGGCAGGTCGTCGTAGATTGGCTTGCGGTTCTGGCGGCCGCGTCAGTAGGGGCGATATTGCACGTGCCTGGGGATCTTGTAGCGACAAAATATCTGCCGGAGATGGCGGGCAGCGGAATTACGCACCGAGTAGTCTTCCTGGCGCTCTTCTGCGTATACAGGCCTGGGTGCGAAGATTGCCGTGGCCGAGAGGGCGGCCATGGCGGGCACGACGGCGCGCTGCAGGGCGTCAGAAAGCAGCTCCAGACGGTCGTGTCGTCTACTCACCTGCCGTAGCAGCGGTCTGAAAGCCATGTCGGGCGGGGGGCAGGCACAATGGATGGTCGACTGGCCGGATCCAACTTCTGATGTTGAGCTCTGAGGTTGCGGAAACGGCCGTGCGAGCGCCGCAAGAGGCCCGCCTGTCCTCGGCTTACCTATGACATCGTTTTGTCTCTGCCCTCCAGCCCGCCAACTTTCTCCCCCGTGCAGCCCAACACCATGCTCAAGCGGCTCGCGCGCACAAAGCAGCCCTCCTCGCCATGGATCTGCCAGCGCTGTCTGCACCAGTCGCAGCGCCAGCGACGCTTCAACTCGACCTTTGCTGCCGCTGCAAAGCCACGCGACCTTCCGCCGCCGCCGCCGCCCGCCGCCCTCTATGGCCTGTCTGCCGGCGGCAAGACGGATGACGACGCCCTGCGCAAGGTCTTCGATAACGCCTCCTTCTGGGATGCCTTCAAACGCACGTCGCAAAAGGACCAGCCCGCTGGCATCATAGGCAACAAGTACCTCACGCACCCGGAAGGCTTCGTCGACTTTGTTACCGTCACCATACAGCGCTGCAATGCCGTCGTGCAAAAGGTGGCAGCCGCGCAGTCGGTCGACGACTACAAGAACATGGTCAAGGATCTCGACAAGCTCAGCGACCTGCTCTGTCGTGTCATCGACCTTGCCGACTTTGTACGGGGCACGCACCCGGATCGCAAGTTCCAGGTCATGGCAGTCAAGGCATACTCGACCGTCTTCCAGTATATGAACCAGCTCAACACCACACCCGTGCTGTACGACCAGCTGAAAAAGGGCTCCGAAATGCCGGAAGTGTACGAGGCTTGGACCGAGGAAGAGCGCATCGTTGCGCGGATACTCATGGAAGACTTTGCAAGATTCGGCATTGGGCTGGACGACAAGACGCGGGAAAGACTAGTAGACCTGAGTGGAGAGATTGCCGAAGTCGGCAACCAGTTTGTCGAAGGCATGGCGCCCGAGACACTGACGCTGAGGTTCAAGGCCACCAAGCTGAGAGGGCTGGACCCGAATCTAGCACAGGCTCTAACCAAGTGGGGAGAAACCAAGATTTCGACCATGCACCAGGAGGCGCAATCTGTACTTCGCTATGTCGACGACGCGGAAGTACGCAGACAGACATACCAGGCAGTGCGCACAGCAAGTAAGCCGAGCATCGCGCGATTGGAGAAGATGCTCAGGCTACGTGCCGAACTGGCCCAGACATCAGGCTACGAGACATTTGCGCACATGACACTTGAGAATAAAATGGCACGCACACCAGAGGCCGTCAATACGTTTTTGAATGCTCTATACGAGGATAGCCGTCCTGCCGTGCTCGCTGATCTAGAGGAACTCACAGAGCTCAAGAGGGGAGATGCCCACCGATCAAACTTTCCAGATCGCATCAATGCCTGGGACAAATTCTACTACACGCAAAAGATGCTTGCCACAATGGAGGGTCACTACAAGCAGCGCACTCCAGACTCCCTGTCTGCGTACTTTTCCGTGGGCACCGTCCTCCAGGGCATATCTCGTCTTTTTGACCGCCTCTACGGCGTGCGTTTTGTACCCAAAGAGACACAACCTGGCGAGGTATGGGATGAGGGCGTGCGCCGTCTCGACGTTATATCGGATACAGAAGGACATATTGCGGTGCTTTACTGTGATCTGTACTCTCGAATGGGCAAGACGCCCAATCCGGCCCATTTCACCCTGCGGTGTAGTCGCGAGATTCTGCCTTCAGAATTGGAAGAAATGGCGCACATGCAACACCGTTTCTCATCGCCTATCGAAGCAGCAACGGACGGCATGCCGGTAACTTACAATGCCGAACGCCAGAGTTACTTTCAGCTGCCTACAATCGCTTTGATCTGCGACTTTAGCAAAGCATCTTACCCAAAGCCCACCCTTTTGAACATTCATGATGTACGCACTCTCTTCCACGAAATGGGCCACGCCCTTCATTCCATTCTCGGTCGCACAGCTCTGCAAAACGTCTCTGGTACTCGCTGCGCCACCGACATTGCCGAGCTGCCCTCTGTCCTCATGGAACACTTTGCCTTTTGTCCACATGTCCTCTCTCTGTACGCCCGCCACTGGGAAACAGACGCCCCAGTCCCGATGGCGGCTCTCGAATCACGCCTCGCAATTGACAACCGCAACCAATACGCCGAACTCGAATCGCAAATTCTACTCTGCATGCTGGACCAGGTCTACCACTCTCGCATCGCGGCAGACCCAGACTTCAATTCCACAAAGGTCTACCACGATGTGTACAACAGGTACTCATCAGTTCCTGAGCCTGCCGGCACAGCATGGCAAGGCTTCTTTGGCCACTTGTATGGCTACGGTGCCACGTACTATTCTTACCTGTTTGACCGCGCGCTGGCCGCCAAGATCTGGAAGGATGTTTTCCAGCACAACGGCCAGCAAGGCAGTCTGGACCGAGAGAACGGCGAGCTGTACAAGAACGAGGTGCTCAAGTGGGGCGGCGGAAGAGACGGCTGGCAGTGTCTAGCCGGCGTGCTCAAAGACGACAAGCTAGCCCAGGGCGGCGAGCAGGCCATGCAGGAAGTGGGTAAATGGGGTATCAAAGACGCTGGCAGATGAGACTGTACACATAGGCTTTTCTTAGAAGCGGAGAATTGTCGATGTACATATGATGGAATGCGGGTTAATGTTGAGTTCACGTAGAAATATGAGTTATGAAATTTGTCAGAGCGATACCGTATATTTACATCCATCCCCCGTCACATACCACTGCACTCTAGCCCAGCTCTTCCCAATTGATCCCAGGAGGGTGTGCAAGCACCCATTGACTGATGTCTTTTTCTTAAGGGTGGGAATGCGTATAGTTGAACAAGCGGCTGTGTGTCTACTAGTCCACACGGGTACAGTCTGATGGTTCTGTCTGGCCTGGCGTTGTTGGTAACGACGAATTGTGCCATCTCCACGAAGAGAGGGTATTGTGCAGAACAAAGGTTTGCTGCTCTATTACATCAAAGCCAAAAGCAAAGTCACCGTTGCCAACTCGTATTGGGCTGTATGAATGTAATTGGCTCAGTCAAGACAAGACCATGTTGCTACACGATGGGCTAGCATCACGCTCCCAGCGATTCATGATACTGGCTGAGAGCATAAGAAAATCCCTGGCCCATGTTGATATCATGCTGCCCATGATTCTTCGATATTAACTCCAGCCGTGACTCTTGATAACGTTTATGCAAGCATCTATCGTCCGGGGTTACTGGTATAGCACTCTGCAGGTCAAATCCCCGACGGATCGTCTGGCTGACTCTGCACGTCAGCGGGGTCAGCCAAACAAAGCACAGCATCGGGATGAGATGCTCCGAGAGGGAAGAAAAGATCTGCTGTAATGGGAAGCGTCGTCTCAGACATGGATTGTGGGACAAGGAATGTGGGGGCGCAGAAGTGGGCCTGGCTGCTGTAGAATACGCGCTAACCCCTCTCGGACGACGCGCCCTTATCGATAACGATTTGTGAGAATCAGAAAAGTTTTGGCGACGCAAAGTAACATCATTCCTACCACAAACATGTCAAAGGATAAGAGCATGGAGCCGATGGTTCAGAACGGTGAAGGCGGAGCTGTGGAACTGAAGAAGGGGAAGAAGAGGAAGAGAGCTCAGCCAGCCAAGGACGGATGGAGCGTTAAAAAGGGCGCTGGCCAACTGACCAAGTTTGATGATTCCGAGGATGATGTGCCCAATGCTGTTCCAGAAGAGAAGAGCAAGGCAGATGTAGTGAAGAAACAAGAGGCTATCACAGAATCGCCAGCTGGACAGGCAGATGTGCCGCCCAAGCGCAGCAAATCCGAAGTGCCCACCGAAACCACCGAAACCAATCCAAAGCGCGAGCAGCATTCTCGAGCGAGAAACAAGCAACCACAGCGGCTGCGAAACTCCCAAAAAACCCAGGACATACCGCCTCACCTCCTCCAAAAGCGCGACGAGCTGCGCTCAGTCCGGAAATCGCTGCCCATTTGGCCACAAGCAGACTCCATCCGCGCAGCACTCCAGAAAAACAACGTCCTCGTCCTGACGGGAGAAACGGGTTCTGGAAAATCGACACAACTGCCACAGTTTCTGACCAACGAGTCCTGGTGTACCGGATGCATAGCAATCACACAGCCGCGACGAGTGGCAGCAATCTCCTTGGCTCGTCGTGTTGCGGATGAGATGGGCAGCTTGCTCGGCGACAAAGGGCCTGCAGCCAAGGTCGGCTACAGTGTTCGTTTCGACAATGCTGTTGGCAAGCATACCAAAGTCAAGTTTCTAACCGAGGGTATGCTGCTTCAGGAGATGCTTAGGGATCCCAACATGTCGCAGTACAGTGCGATAGTGGTGGACGAGGTTCACGAAAGGAGTGTGAACGTGGACCTGATTCTGGGGTTTCTAAGGAACCTGGTAGCTGATAAGGAATACAACAAGGCGAGGAAGCATCCGCTCAAAGTCGTAGTCATGAGTGCTACAGCAGATGTGGAGAGCCTGGTCAAGTTCTTTGGGGACGGCCAATCGTCAAATTCCGAAAAGACTGTTGACAAGGCAAAGTCACCAGACACGACGAGCAAGGTTTCGACGTGCTACGTAGAGGGGCGCCAGTATCCGGTCAAAACAATATACCTACCACAGCCGACTCAGGACTGGATCGAATCGGCTCTGAAACTGGTCTTCCAGATACACTACAAGGAGCCGCTGCCGGGGGATATACTGGTGTTTTTAACGGGCCAGGATACGATTGAGGCGCTGGAAAAACTTATTAATGACTACGCCGAAGGCATGGACGAGCAGGTTCCCAAGCTTCTTGCACTTCCACTCTTTGCTGCGCTGCCCCAACACGCCCAGCAGCGCATCTTCCAGCCAGCGCCGCACCGAACACGCCGTGTCATCCTCGCAACCAACATTGCAGAAACGTCCGTCACAGTCCCTGGAATCCGCTTCGTCATCGACTGCGGCAAGTCAAAAATCAAGCAGTTCCGCAACAAACTCGGTCTGGAGTCGTTGCTCGTAAAGCCCATTTCCAAATCTGCAGCTATCCAACGCAAGGGTCGAGCGGGCCGTGAAGCACCCGGCCAGTGCTACCGCTTATACACTGAAGATGCGTACAAGACCATGGAAGACCGCACTATCCCCGAGATCCTGCGCTGCGACCTCAGCCAAGCCATTCTAACCATGAAAGCGCGTGGCGTCGACGACGTCCTCAGCTTCCCCTTCCTCGACCGCCCCCCGCGCGAAGCACTCGAGAAAGCGCTCCTCCAGCTCCTGCATCTCCAGGCGCTCAGCGAAACGGGTGAAATCAGCGCCACGGGCCTCAAAATCGCAAAGTTCCCCTTAACACCGCCACTCGGCCGCGTGCTCGTCGAAGCCGCCGCGCCCTCACGCGACTGCGTCCACGACGCCATCGACATTATTTCCGCGCTGAGCGTCGAAAACGTTTTTCTCAATCTCGTGACTGAGGAGCGCAAGGAAGAGGCCGAGGAGGTCCGGCGCGAGCTGTACCGCCGCGAGGGCGACCACTTGACGCTTCTGGTGACGGTGCAACGATACGCTGCCGAGGACAAGGCGCAGCGCAAGGCCTGGTGCGAAAAACACTACGTGTCGTACCGAGCCATGGACAGCGTAATGAAGATCAGAACACAGCTGCGCGAGCAGTGCAAGCAGCAGAAACTGCTGTCCAGCGAAGATACTCAATCGGACTCTGCGCCCTCGGAGGCAAAAAGCAACGCCATCCTCGCGTGTATCCTGCGCGGCTTCATTGCAAACACGGCGCGACTGATGCCCGATGGCAGCTACAAGACGTTGCTGGGCAACCAGACGGTAGCGATCCACCCGAGCTCCGTGCTGTTCGGCAAGAAGGTCGAGGCGATTGTGTTCAATGAGTTTGTGTTTACGGGCAAGGCGTGGGCGAGGGGCGTGAGCGCTGTGCAGTTGGATTGGGTTTCGGAGGTCATTGATGGCATCATGTAGAAGCCAGAAAAAGTATACTGGGTTTGTTCAGAGTACCCGTTTTTTTTTTTTTTTTTTTTTTTTAGTATAGGTTAGCAGGTTGATATCCTCACGGGAGGAACAGAGTAAAAATATACAACCACTTAACCTAATCCCATCCCATCACACCACACCACACCACAGTATTTCTATCTCCGCCTCCCCACCCCCGGCGCCGCCTCCTTATCCGCCAGACTAACCACCTCGCCAATACCCGCCGCCTCCTGCTCGTCTTCCAGCGCGCGAATCTCTTCCCTGCAATCCCACCATTTCTCCTCTGCGCGCTCAAACGCCATTTTCTTGACTTCCTTTGGACTCTTTTCCGCACTGACGCCCTTCTTCTCCAGCTCTTCGAGAACGAGATTCTGCCACTGCTCGGCGGTGCGGGCGTAGAAGTCGCGGAGAGATTCAAAGGGGCGGGGGTGCGGCAGTGTATCTGTGAGTGCTGAGATTTCTTCTTGCGGGCCCAGATCTTCGGGTTGGGTTGGTAGAGTGGTAGTAGTAGAAGGGGAGTCTGCGACGCTGGTAGGAGCCGTGGAAACGGATTTTCTGTCGTCGTCGTCGTCTTCGTCGTCGTCACCACCGCCTTCTTCGTCGGAATCTTCTTCCTCGTCGCCTTCCTCGTCCGAGTCGGCTTCGTCTTCGCTGCCCTGCCAGTCTTCGAGGTCGCGCTTGAAAATCTCGGTTACGCCGTCGAGATGGTTGAGGTTGACGGACCACAGCTCGTCAAAGGTGAATTCTCGGTCACCTTTTTCAAAGGTGCCGCCGTAGATGTATAAGGTGTCGGCTTGGACGGTGAGGGCGGCGTTGAAGCGAGGATGTGGGAACTCAAAGATCTTTGGCTTTTCGGGACGCGTCTCTTCTTCTTCCTCTTCCTTGGCTTTTGCGGCTTCGTCGTCTGAGTCGGGGTCGGCCGAGACTCCTGCTTTCATCTCGAGGGCTTTCAGGTTGGCTAGCAGTTCTTCTTCGGCGGCTTTGCCGCGGTCTCGGCGGCTGGTGTTGGCTTGTTGGGCGGCCCTCTTGTTCGCATTTTGCTTTGGGCGTCGCAGGGTGAGCGGCATGAAGCGGTTTCGCTCTATGTTCCAGATGAAGAGTTGGTTGAAGAATTCCGAGTCAATGCCCTCCTCGCTCTCCTCCACATCATGCACTCCGCCAAACATGACGCCACGACCCTTGTGGTGGGCCATTGTGGCTCCTGCACGCGGCGGGTTTGGCGCATTCGCCGGCTTCTTGCGCTTTTCCCAGGAAACAGTGGGCAGAGTCGTAGAGAGTTGATCCGCAGGTGGAGGTGTAATGCGCAGATACCAAGTATCATCGTGAACTTTTGGCTTCAGCACCATACGCGAAGCTGGTCCTCCGCCACTGCTCTTCTTGCCCTTGCCCTGCTGTTGCTGCTGCTTTCCACCTGCCTGCGCTTTCACTCGCGAGTAACCACCGTAAATGACGGCGCCCTGATCATGTGGTAAGAAGGTGAAACTTGATCGGGCATCGGGCATAGCGCGAGCAGCTTGGAGCTTTGGTGTGTGCCACGAGAAGTTGACGCAATCGTAGATCCAGAGGTCGTTCAAGTACTTTGTTGTGGCAGAAGTGTCTTGGAATCCTCCGAAGAGAATGATGTACTGCTTGTAACCAACCATACGGTGTCCACTTCGTGCTGGCGGCGCAGCCGTCTTGCTCTTGCCCTCCATACGCGTCCATTCTCTCGTCGAGGGATCCAGCTTCCAAAAGTCGTTGTAGTGATAGAAAGTTCCCTGCTTGGGAGAGCTGAACTCTCCGCCAAACAGATAAATTTCTTTGGTATTTGCTGCACGGCACCAAGCATGCCCGGATCGAGGAAGTGGCGAGTTGGGACTGGTGACTTGCTTCCAGCCATCTTGCTTGATGTTGTAGATCATGAGGTCGTTGAAGAATTTCGCCGTGGCTCCATTGAAGTACTCTCCTCCGAACAAGAAAACTTCGTTCTCGTTGGCCGGGTTGGCAATGAGCGTGCTAGACGTTCGTGCGGATGGCGGTTCAGCAGCTATCTCAGTGATGGCAAGGTGTTGTTCTTGCTCTTTTGCATACTGTGCTAGAATCGCATCGAGATCGACATCTTCAGCATCAGAATCGATTTCCTGGTTCTTGGATGCGAGCTTTTTGTCCTTTTTGCCCGCCTTTTTTTCTTGTTTGGCGGCTTTTGCTGCTTTGGCGGCGGCCTTGCCACCCGCTGCTTTCTTCTTATCTTTGGCCATGTTCCATTCTGGGTTGTGTATCGATTAGATAGAAATGTGATGTAGAATGCAGTCACACTTGTGGTTATGTGGGACGGCGATTCTCCGCGATTTGCCCCTCAGTTGTTGGAAAATTTCCCACCACAGTGTTGATCCCCTGGGCTGTGTCAACCACCGCTATCCGAGCGAAAACCAATGAAACTACTCCTCAGCGGATCGAGCTCTCGGACCTGGCATGCATAAGTGTATCGGATAGAAAAAGGTTTGGTGCAGCATGTTCACTGTCACTAGCCCTTCGGAGCAGGGGTTACGGAGCGCTCACTCTTATCGATAACGCGGCATCCATTCACCCCCCGCTTCTCCCCGCTCGACACGAACATTACCAACATGATTCAAGCAGCAAAGATACTCGAGCAGAGAAGCCATCTCGTACCTGGTATATGCTTATCCCGTCCATCCTGAGCTATGAAAAGTAACTTTATACAGGCAAGCTTCGAATCACGGAGCACTTCTTCCAAGTACCTCGTGACTACTGTACGTCGCGTTCCGCTTTTCTAACCGAATCAAAGACAATGTGCATTCTCGTTTTTGAATCCTGAAATGAATACCCTAAATCGAAGATGACGCTTACCCGATTCCAAAGCAAACCCATCTCTCGGAACTATCCAGCTCTTCGCGCGTTCAGCCCTCAAAGCCGAGAAGCCCGCAGACTACACATCAACGTCGTATCTCGAGCGATCTAAAACGCAGCTTCCATGGCTCATCTACCTGCAAGGCGGTCCAGGCTTTGAATGCAGGCCGCCTCAGAATGTCTCGTGGACGCACACTATCCTGGACAAAGGATACCAAGTCCTCATGCTCGACCAGCGCGGAACCGGTCTTTCGACCGCCATCAGTCAGTCTAGTCTCCAGCTGAGAGGCGACGAGAAAGTGCAGGCGGAATACATGAAGAGTTTCCGAGCAGACAGCATTGTCAAAGACTGCGAGGCGGTAAGAAAGGCATTGACGGCGGATTATCCCGAGGAAAAGAAGAAATGGAGTATCATGGGCCAGAGCTTTGGTGGTTTCTGCTGCACGACATATCTGTCTTTCTACCCTGAAGGCGTCAAAGAAGCGTTTCTGTTTGGAGGCCTCCCACCGCTGAGAAACGACCCAGACGAAGTGTACGAGCGGCTGTATGCGCGTGTCAAGAGCAGAAACGAAGGCTACTATAAAAAGTATCCGGAAGATGTGCAGAGGGTCAAACGCATCATCAAGCTTCTCTCTCGCTTCGGCGACACGACAGTGCGCGTCCAGGGCGGCGAGAGCTACCTTTCTGCACGCCGATTCCTTCAACTAGGTATCTACTTTGGCAAGCACGGCGGCTTTGACGAAGTGCATGATCTGGTTCTGCGCGCCGACACGGATCTCACTCAATTCGGACATCTAACGCGTCCCACGGTGCTCGCGCTGGAAGCAGCGCAGAGCTGGGATACAAACGTCATCTACGCGCTGCTTCACGAGCCCATCTACTGCCAGGGCGAAGCTGCCAACTGGTCTGCCGAGCGTCTTCTACCCAAGCACCCCGAGTTCTCCCTCTCGCGCGTAGATTCCGAGGAGCCGGTTTACTTCACAGGAGAAATGATTTACCCCTTCATGTTTGACAGCTACCCCGAGCTCGCCAAGCTCAAGACGGTCGGGCAACTCCTTGCTCTGGAAAAGGACTGGCCGCAGCTCTACGATGTGGAGCAGCTGAAGAAGAACGAGGTCCCGACTTATGCAGCTGTATACATGGATGATATGTATGTCGACTTTGATTTGAGCATGGAGACGGCAAGCACCATCAAAGGATGCAAGCCGTTCATCACAAACATGATGTACCACAACGGCATTGGCGCGAAGACGGACGAGGTGTTGAAGCAAATCTTCTCGCTGAGAGACGATGTTATCGATTAGTCTACGAAATACCATAGCCAAAGTATCAACAGATCCAAGTCATAACCGACATCATGCACCTTGCCTCATGATCTTCTGCGCCTCTGTCAGATGGGCATTCATATCAAAGTTCCAGACCCATTTCATTCTGTTGACAAAGTTGTGCTCGATCTTATCCATATCGTCTCCCTCGAGCTCGAGCTCGAAGTCGTACAGCTTGCCAGACTCAAAACTCCTAGCCACGTTTTCCTGCGGCCTCCCGCGCCGCACTTGGTCGTAGGCGGCAAACGCGCGCATTAGCTCGTCTGTGTTGTTCGCATCCTTGATCAGGTTGGAGATGACACAGGCGTCTTCTATGCCCATGCCGGCGCCGGCGCCTTGATGCGGGGTTGATGCGTGCGCCGCATCGCCCAGCAGAACCACGCGGCCCTTGGTAAAGGAGTCACAGGGCGGGTGCATGAAGAGGGCCCAGATATCTGGCTTTTCCATGGCAGCCACGATTTTCTGCACGTGAGGGCCCCATTCAGCAAAGTCGGCCTGCATATCTTCTTTGGAAGTGGTAACGACCCAATTGTCGTTATCCCATGTTTCGCGCGACCTGAAGGCGACGACTGCGGCTGTTAGCAGAGGGCTGGTGGTTGAGGGCGGTTCAACGCACCATTCATGACTTTGCCATGGGCAATGGGAAATGTGAGGAGATGGCCGTGGTATCCTAGAAACATTTGGCCATTTCTGGCGACATCGTCGCCCAGAAGCTCTACTGCTTTGTCCATGTGAATCAGGCCTCGGTATGCGTATTTGCCAGAGAAAACGGCATTTGAGGCAGGATTGTCTCTTCCAAGTACCCATTTTCTCGTCATCGACTTGATTCCGTCACAGCCAATGACGGCCGTGTGCTGTGCTGAGGAACCGTCGGCAAACTTCAGCACCATGTCTCCAGAACCGTCAGCCGCCTCTTCCATGTCAACCAGTCTCTTGTTAAACTTGGCAACGTCTTCCGGCACGTCTTTGACCAGCTCGTCGAGAAAGTGGGCTCTGTACACGCCTCCACGTTCTCCATCTTCGGGTAGAGGAACCACGAAACAGGGGTCGCCCACCTTGACTCCCTTTTTGACAAAGCCGTCTTTGTCCGCTTTTCTGTCGTCTCCTACGCGGACTGTGAACCAAACATTTGCTTTGGCGCCATCGCCATTTCCAGTCCTGCATTTCCGGAAAGCTTGCAAAATCTTGGGGGACAGGTACTCCATTGCGCGCCCTGCATTGGGGCCAAAGGCAACGCCCGCGCCGATCTCGCTAAAACCCGAGGCTGCTTCATAGATGGTGATGGGGATGTTGTGGTCCAGGAGGGTTAGCGCAAGAGAGAGACCTGAGATTCCGCCGCCGATGATGGCAATGTTGAAAGGCCTCGAGGGCGAGATTGCAGACGGCATGATTGGAGGAGAGGATGCTGGAGGGTGGTTGACGACTGGGTGGGGGAATTTAACAATGGGTACGGAGGTGCCTCACAAAAGTTTTGTCCCACGCTAATCTCGGCGCTTCGGCATAACTCTTCTTGGCGCAACTCCCACCTTTGAGCTGAGTAGCTGTACGATTTGTCTGTATCTATCGTTACAATGTCTCCTAATACTGATCCTTACACCCGCACCTTAATTGTGGCGTTAAAGTCACCTTCTGTTGGCAAGTCTACATCACAGATCTCTGAACTTACTGATGTTCATCCTCGTACGGTCAATCGTATCTATAGTAGAGCTATTGAGGCTGGTTTCGAGCCAAACGTTCTCCCTCTTAAGATCCTCCCAGAGCACGTACAAGACGCCCCTCGCTCTGGCCGACCTTCAAAGCAGACGGATAAGGTAAAGGAGCAGATAATCCAACAAGTACGACGTGATAGATACGGACGAGAGAAGAGCTGCGCTGACGTTGCTGGTGCTCTCAGTCTTCAAGGAGTCAATATATCACGCACTACAGTCTGGAGAGTATTAAGAGAAGCAGGATACAGAAAGACCAAGCCGACGAGGAAGCCTGGACTGACACAGGAGATGAGGAGTGCTCGTCTTAAGTGGGCGCTTGATCATAAGGACTGGACATTAGAAGACTGGAAGAATGTCATCTGGACAGACGAGACGTCTGTTGTACTCAACCACCGGGCGTGGGCGGCCTATAGAATTCTGGGAGAAA